>NW_015659563.1:1104071-1121794 GCF_001515625.1 Sinocyclocheilus rhinocerous | reverse complement strand
TCTGTCTGTCTATCTATCATCTGTCTGTCTGTCTATCATCTATCTATCTATCTGTCTATCTATCGTCTGTCTGTCTGTCTATCTATCATCTGTCTGTCTGTCTGTCTATCATCTATCTATCTAGCTATCTATATGTCTGTCTGTCTGTCTATCTATCTATCTGTCTGTCTGTCTCTGTCTGTCTATCATCTATCTAATCTAGTTTTAAAAAATCCTGGAAAAAAACGAAAAAATGTATCATGGTTACACAAAAATATTCTGCATCATAATGGTTTTCAACATTGATAATAATCAGAAATGTTTCTTCCGCAAATCAGCATATCAGAATGATTTCTGAAGGATCATGTGACACTGAAGACTGGAGTAATGATGCTGGAAATTCAGCACTGCATCACTGGAATAAATTACAGTTTACAATATATTGCAATAAAAATTTTATTTTAAATTATAATAATATTTAATTTTTAAATAGAACATTCAATGATACTGAATGTATTAATAATATAATAATGTAATAATATTGAAATAAACTTTTGAACAGTGAACATATTAATGCATCTCATCAGGAACACGCATATGTCCTCGGCCTCTTCCTCTGTTTTGCCTCCAAACTCCTCCGCCACGCAGCCTCACTCCTCTTCCTCCTCTTCTTCCTCTTCTCTCTGGCTGTTGACCCCGTCCAATTCCTTGTCCTTCCATTGTCAGACATTGAAACATTGTGTTGTGCTCCGGCTATATATATACTTGCCAGTTGATGGTTCATGAGATGCACCTTCGTTAGAGAAAATCAAGATTCACCTGGGAGCAATTTACCAATGCAGGACAGATTTAGAAAAAAAGTCTAATGGAAATGTATAGAAATATGCTTGACATATTATGACAACTTGTTCAACCATTTTGCATGTAAAGACTTATGCTATGAACTAATGCCTAAATGTTGTGGGGGGTGAGACTATTCAACAGAGACCCATTATAATACATTTTGATCAACATGACATAAGCAATTGATAATGTAGGAAACAGCAGAGAATTGTACATAATCATTTGCATGGATGTACCAAAGCATTTGCAACTTGTTCAAAGAAATGAGAAACTGCTTTTTTGATGTGCACAAGTGACACAATGATGTGAAGATTGAACAGGTAGTTTTGAGAATTTCAATTCTGATCTGAGAAATGTACCAAAGCGACTGAGAAAAACTGTAATATGAAATGCTCAAATTTATTTTTTTCTTTCATTTTTTTACTTGCATATTGTGCGTTGTGTGTGTATGACTGTATCATTTAATTTGTGATAGAATATGCAGAAAATAGCATTTTCAACTGAATAAGAGGGAGTGTCAGATAATAAGAGGAAATGACAAAATCACTCAGTTGTTTTAAGAGTTTTTACTTCATTTTGTAAAATGTTTTGCTTCAATGGTAATAAATAAATAAATAAATAAATAAACAAACAAATGCCACTTGCTTTTATATTTTAATCTAATCCAATCCAACCCACTGAGATTCAGACCCAGATTCTTTTTGAGGCCACTTAATGATGAAATGCAACATAATAACCATCCCGGGCTCTTAGCGATGCTGAACGAGCCGTCTGAGAGAAGTATGTGGTCATATTTCAGACGCTGAGATCACACACTGACTCACGGCCTCAGCTATGGCCGGCTTTCATTCAGACTCAGATGCAGAAGTGCTGAGACTCACACATACAGTTCCCAGAAGCTCTGAATCACTTCCACAATAATGATGAGGATGGAGGTCAAATCAACACAGGTGTCCCTCAGCCGTTCTATTCAGCCATTAGATAATGTCTTGATGTTTGATCACTAATTATAGACTCCATAAATGATCCCTGCATGACTAAGAACAGATTTTTGCAGCAAAACTCCATATACAGTAGGCTAAGCATGACAATGAAGTGAATAATTCCATATATAAGAACAATATCAGATGTAGAAGAGACTCGAATGCTTGCGCCCATATGCCTACGGATATTCTTTTCTGATTAAACTTTTTAACTTTTGACCCTGGGTGATGTTTCAAGTTTATGTATGTATGAATGTATATGTATTTATTTTAATTATTTATTTATTTTAAGTAAATAAATAAATAAATAAATTGCCGTCTATACAGTATAAGCATTAATACCATTTATGATCGATTGCTCCTTAAGTCACAGATAAAGGTACGTCTATCTATCAGCAACTTGTCAGCAAGTTATTGAGTTACAACCATAGACTGTATAAAAACATGGACGTAGTGTCCGTGACGCCACCCGTAGATTTCCGAGGAGCGTTTTTGATGCTCAAAAGTGGGCGGAGGCGGCCGTCTCCATCTTGGCAGCGCGTCACCGCGTGGCCAGTTGACGAATTACAGTTTAAGTCACTTCCTTGTTGGCTTCACGAGAGAGAGCGGGAGGTTGCCGCTTGGTTACAACCAATCAAAAACCGCCCTTATGCGTTCCTCATTAAATATTCATTAACTTTATACAATCGCAAGAAATTTAAAGAAAAACCGTTAAGCGTGTCGAACGGTGGCGGCGGGATAGACGTGAACTGGAGTTATGAAGGGTTTAATTATTAATTAATCGATTTACATTGCGACATTTTAGACAAGCAGTTAACACGTCAATCCTAGTGTGAAAGCTTGAAATGCACTACTCGGGATTACAAGGTAAACACAGGATTCCTGTTTCTAAGACATTCTTTCTTTATTTCGCCTCAGAAGATAAACATTCATGTGAGTAGACTTTATTTATCCTCTAGCTGAGGTAGGTTTCGATATTAAATTCATACAGTGCGTTTGTGAGTAATGCTGAATCATGTAAGATGATTCAGGTCGTCTGGCTCCAGCTCACTGCTGCTTATTGTGTGATTAGTATGATCATAGTGTGCTCTAGATTTGATAACCCCGCGATATCTGAGCTCAGAGGACAGACTCTGTGTCTGCTTCACACTCTTTGAAGTTTGCTGGTGACACAACATTACATGTGGCTTCAGTCCACACTTCTGTCCTGTTCGGGTTAAAATACAAGAGCAGATCCTGTCCAGGTCTGTTTTTATAGCAGCTTGGTGCTTTTTATACAGTAGGCTTTTAATTTTAATGTACTTAATTTTTTTAAGCTCCTATGTTTTTCTTTCTGACAGTATTTGTGTCAGTTTTTGTCTTTTTCGGTCTTAAGTTCACCTGCTCTTTGTGCTGCTACAACAGATTTAGAGTTGAAAAATAACTAGAAAATTCATATAAGCATCACTCTATAGAAACATTAATAGAAATAGAAAACACTATAGAAATCATTAATTACAGCAGAGCTTCATTACACTAGAAGCATCTGCAAAAGTCACGTTTACAGGCCTTTGTGTGAACATATGATAATACAAATCCATAACTCTAGTGCTCCATCTGCTGGTAAAAATGTATTATACTATATGACACCAAGGCACAACCTTTTTATTTTTTCCCACTTTCAAGTCCTATATAGTAGAAATTGATGGCGTAACAACTGAAAACTGCAAATTTATAGTCATTTAACACATTTGAAAGCCATAATGTTAAACATTTATTAAGCCTACACTGCAAATCATCAATTGTCTGTTTTTGTTTTGTTTATCTGTTTGTTTATTAATGGCAATCACAGAATGTGATCAATCTTTTAAATACTGCTACTACTAAAAACACAGCAAACATACAATACATTTCTTAAATAGATTTGCCATTATTTATTATTTTGTGTGTTTGTTTTTTCGTCTTTATTCATACTGTGTACTTTTTTAACCCTAAGTACTAAAATTACTAAAACTAATGCTATATATGTGTGTGTCCTCTAGCACATATTCTATGCGTGTAATAACGTGTGTGTGTGTGTATATATATATATATATATATATATAAAATACTAAAATTAAATGAAAATACAAAACAAAAATAAATGCTAATTGCAAAAAAATATAATAATACACAAAGTATATAATACTAAGTATATAGTATACAATACTAAAATAACACTGCACTAGCAATCATGATCGTTGGAAAGCAGTCTGAAATAATGGCATATTTAAGTCAATATTTCAGTCCATCTTGGTTAAAAACAGCGTAGAGTAGACTAGAATAGCACAACTTAAGATGTTTTTTTGTTTGTTTTACAAACAAATTTATTAATGTTGGATGATAATTTAATGCTGGGCTGCTGTGTAAAGCACAGAGATTATCAGGAAAGGCAAAGGGTTCAGGAGAAAAGGCACTTACAACAAACACATCATCTTTCAAAAGTGAGGAAAGGAAAAATGATCTTATGTTAGCGAGCAGAAACTACTGAATAAACTCCTTTCAGAACTGAAGAGGAAATAAGATTCTAACACGTCTAATGCATGCAGAGAACAACATGGCCAAATAAATACATCAAAAAAGCACTCAGTTCCTACTAATAACATAATTGTTACCTGATGTTATTCGTCTAACAAACTAAAGTTAAAAATAGCATAAATATATAAACCAGCCTTACACACGTACAAGACAGCAAATCCACGGACACTTCGAGCTCACATACATCTCTGAACACTATACATTATAAAACTCTATGAAAAATAACTCTTTATAAAACACACACCGTAAACTCAGAGCAAGACCTGCAAACAAATCCGTCGTTAAGTGCTTCAAATCTCCTTCAGTCTTATGACACGTCCGAGCATTTCTGTGTCTACAAAATACTCTTTTAGCTTAAAAAATATCTGAGCTTAGATCATTGGTTGATCGTGACTGATCATTTTAATTGTGATTAATTAGATGGTGATCTTTTTTATAGCCATTACCTGTTATTTATTGAAAATGGCTTTAAAGCGATGTTCCTCCCCAAAATAAAATTATCATATCTTTCAAATCCCATAATTTCTTTTTGTTTAACACAAATTAGATATTTCGACAAATCTTCACGCTTCTCCGCACATGACATGCTGGTAAACAAAAGATATCATGGATTTAAGAACTATTTCCCACAAATTATTCATTTGCTCCCTTGTTTTCGGTAAATTGTCAGAACGTACTAATTTGTTTCCTCGTTTTGGTTAAATCATGGTATAATTAATTAACTAAATTCAAATTAAATTAAGTTAAAAAGAAAATTCATTAATACAACTTGGCCACTAAATAAAGTTCACCCAAAAATGAAAATTATGTCATCATTTACTCACCCTCATGTCGTTCCACACCTTCCCAGAATTTTCTGGGACATGAAAACAAATTAGTGCAACATGGCCATGATTTACCTAAATTAAGGGAACAAATTGGTACAACATGGCCACAAATTAATAAGTAGTGGGAAAACATTCTTAATTTGTGGACACGGTATCTTACTTTTTTCTGTCATGTGCAGGGCGGCATGCTATATTCCAAAGTTGTTTGGAAAAACAAAAATTCCTTTTGTTTTACGTAAGAAACAACAAAATAATAACCGTTTTTTGGAGTATTTTTTTAGATTCCTTTAAATATAAATTCATGTTTCTAAGTGCCACTGGGTAAAATAATCTCATAAATGAATCTATGGCCACATTCACACAGCAGCAGTATATGGTTATCAGTCCTGTATTTCAGTCCTTAATACGGTTACATTCACACAATGCGGTTGTCAAATCACAATAAATCACACTGATACTTACTTCAGTGACTGTCGCTATGGTTACAGGTCACAAATAGAGTTTGACAGTGCTCACCCACTTTTTCAGCAACACTGGTTCTGGAAGTATTTATTTCCATTCATTTTTTCCAATAGCGATTAAAAAATATCTTCACTAAAGCATTATAAGCCATGAACCAAATCAACCAGCTACAAGAATTGTGAATGTCATAACTGAATTAAAAATGATGGGGAAAAAAAAAACCTATCCATTTAAAGTTGTTGATACATTATATAGAAACAATATATTTAAAGTTTATTGCAAAATATGCAGTATTTTTATATTGGAATATTTAAGTGTTTTCAGAGCATTGGAGACCCGATTACATCATTTGCGGTGCTTCATGGGAGTGGGTGGAGCTCAGTGCTCCTTTGACACTATTTTTTCACTGCGACTCTCTGATTGGTGTAATTTTCTGTACAGCATAATGGGTAATGTAGTTCCCTTCTGAGGGAACTTCGAACTGCGTCCTCTAGGGGTTGCTATGGGGAACGCCTCCAGCGTGACCGGAGTCTGAAGCATACATGCAAACGCACCAATGCTATTGGCCGGCGACAGCCTATGACCTCATCACACAAGAACACGTGATCCTCTTGTTTGAAGTGCATACTGGTAAGAACGTTGTTTCTGTTTGATACTATTATGGCGAGCACTAGCAAGGCGTTTAGGAGATGTGTGGATCTGTGTCCACGTTATTTGACACCCGATGACACACACAACCTTTGCGTCATATGTTTGGGCGAAGAGCACGCGCGTGACGTCCTTGAGGGGACGGCATGCATTAATTGTGAGCTTTTTTCCATGAGGAAGCTCCGCTCTCGTTTGGCCATTTTTTCGAGGAAAGAGGGTCAGCCATCGGTTCCTCAGGGCTCAGGCCCCGCCGCTGCTGAGGCACGGAGGAAACTGAGCTCATGGGGTTCTCAGGTGGACCTGGCCAATGAATTAAAGAAGGGGCTTTCCCTTTCTCGTTCATCGGTCGTGGACGAGAGTGAGCTGCTGGAGGATGACTTTATTTCTCTGACGTCATCCGATCCAGCGGCTAGTGCTCTGCTGGCCAGGAAGAGCAGGAGATGTCAGAGGTGGACGAGGAAGTTGAGACTGAGTCCTCTCAAACCTCCTGCCCTGCGTATGAGGAGCTGCATTAGGTTATGGAACGCGCCAGTCAAGCCTTGACGTGGAAGTGGACTAAGAAGGTGGCGCCTCGCAGTCGGCTCGATGAGCGCTATCTTTCTGACCATAACCCTCCAGCCCAGGTGAGTCTTCCTTTTCTTCCTGATCTTCGTGTGGAGATTGAGAAGACTTGGAAAAATTAGTTCTCTTCGCAGATATGAGAGGATACCCCCCATTGAAGAGATGCTAGCCTGCTATCTCGCTATGGGAGAGACATCCTCTCTTAAGACTCCCTCCTTGCCATCCAGAGCCCTTCAAATGACATCTCGTCTGAATGGCAGGGCGTACGCAGCAGCAGTAAATTGCATACCATGGCAATTTTGCAAGCCTACCAGGCTGACCTGCTGAAAGACCTGGATAAAGGTCAGGGTCTTTCCCCTGAAGAAGTGTCTGAGCTGCGCTGCACTACGGATCTCGCTCTCCGTGCCACCAAACAGACCGCTACTGCCATGGGCAGATCTATTGCGGTCTAGAAGGCGGCGTGAGTCGAGGGGTCAGAGGCAAGACCTGAGGGAGGTGATCCAGACGAGGCGTTCCCAACACGCTCGTCCGGACCGGGACGGATCTCCCTCTTAGGTTATTTACATCTACCCTCGTCTTTCTCCCCCAATTCCCCTGTTAACCCTTTCCTGCCCTAATCATGGTAAGAAGAACTACCTACTGAAGGTCCGGGGGAGACAGGTGGCCATGGTGGGTGAGTATGATCCATGTCTTCTTTGCTAGCCTTGACTAGTTTTTTGTATTACAGTGCCTCTTGTCCTGCGTTGTTTTAATATCTCAGTCTCTGCTGAGATTCCTTTTTCTAACATGTATGTTATACTGTTTCATTCTTAGATGGAAGCATTTCCTTTCTCTTCCAGTGAGCCTCGCTGAGGATACATCACTTATGCTGACTGGAAGGATCCTGATGGCTTGTAAACCCCGTGCTGGCTGGACTTCGACTCCGAGTTGGTAGGCTCCCCCGAGAAGCCTCATTGGTCATTCATGTCCTCAGTATGAGTACTGCAACCTCAGGGCCTGCGGGCCTTTGAGAGTTGCTCGGTCTCGCCTTGAGGGGCCTCTTTAGACCTGAGCTGGGTTTTTTTGACTGAGCCTGAGGGCTTGCCTCAGCCTAGGATCGAGAGCGTTGCTCCCATAATCATATGATGCACACCAAGTAGTAAAGTCTTTTTGTGACTTCCTTGGTCAATTATTTCTATGGTGGGAGTTTGCAGCTCCCCCTATTGGGAGTTCTATCTGCGTTCTGAGCATGGTGCTCCCCTCTCTGCGGGTGGGTCATTACAATCTGGATGGGACGGATTGTCGGAACGATCTGCAGAGAGTCGACAATCTTGCTCCTGGGGTTTTTGCCGCTATAGTTAAGGGCACATGCTAGCTCTCTGTGCACTTCTTTAAATTCCATAATCATGGTAGGTGTGCACGCTGGGCTTTTGCGCACCTTTCTAAAATCCTTTATGGTAAGGGTGACACGATCTACTTCGTCCCCTTTCTCTGAGTGGATTTAGGCTCCGGATTTCCTGGGCTTCACTCTTCTGCTCTATCTCTGTTGATACCTGTATGGTTGAGCTTGGTAGTGCTCCTAAAATCCTTTATGGTAAGGGTGACGCGATCTACTTCGTCCCCTTTCTCTGAGTGGATTTAGGCCCCGGATTCCTGGGCTTCTTTCTTCTGCTGTATCTCTGTTGATACCTGTATGGTTGAGCTTGGTAGTGCTCCCTCTTTTCCGAGGGGTTTCTATGAGCACGCCGCTCCCTCCTGAGCGTGGTTGCTGTGGCTTTAGTAACGGTATTTCTAAATCCATATCTATGGTAAGTGCTCACGCTAGTTCTTTGGGCACTTTTTCTAGTCCATATTCATGTCAGGTGTGCACGCTTGTCTTTGTGCACCTTTTTAAAAACCCTTGTTGGGTAAGGGTGGCACGATGCTGACCTCGTCCCCTTTCTCTGAGTTGGTTCTGGCCCCGGTTTTACCTTGGGCCCCACTCTCCATGTACACACTTTGTAGACAGGGTGTTGCTACTAGTCCCCTGGGTATCTTACACTCTCAGAGCGGGAAGTAGCCCCTGTGTTGCAAGCCAGGATATGGGTTTTTGCCAGCCCTTAAAGGAATCCTTTCTTTATGATTCCAAGCCTTGAGCTTTGCCCTGGGCTTGGGTTTTTCATAAGCCAGCCCTTGCAGGTAAGTTTTTTGGCACAGCTCGGGCCTTTTTGGCCGTAGGAGATCATATCACTAACAGCCGTCAGAAACGTCCTAGGGGCAGCTCCTCTGATTTGGTTGAGTTGGTACTTAGTGCTCGCCTCAGTGTTGGCATGCACTCCCCTCAGCATGGTGGCATGGGTATACCGTTCCCCATAGCGACCCCTAGAGGACGCAGTTCGAAGTTCCCTCGGAAGGGAACGTCTCAGGTTACGTATGTAACCATGGTTCCCTCAGAAGGGAACGAGACACTGCGTCCTCTAGTCTCCTTGCCATGCTTCGGACGTAAGCTTCAGATGAAGAAGTGGATGACGTGTTCTCCTGGCATCCTTTTATACTGTGGTCGCGCCGGTGATGACGTCATAGGCTGTCGCTGGCCAATAGCATTGGTGCGTTTACATGTATGCTTCAGACACCGGTCACGCTGGAGGCGTTCCCCATAGCGACCCCTAGAGGACGCAGTGTCTCGTTCCCTTCTCAGGGAACCATGGTTACATACGTAACCTGAGACATTTTTCATCAGGGATTCTGCTGTTAAACACGATTATTTAAAACATAAGTTAAAATAATGCAAACTGATTGCTTCAACAAAAGCATATACCATTGATTAACAACTTCTGTTTTCCCTATGGAAAACATAAATGGCTTTATTACTTCCAGAACTGATGGTCGTGCTCTATAGAATACAGGCTTGACTTCAGTTGCACATTCAAACAGACAGTATTCAATCCTCTATCATAAGCTGTTGTGTGGACAGGACATTTTGAGACTCATGTCTGTGAGTAAATACAGTTGTCAATCCAAAACACTGACACTGTGAACGTAGCCTATGTATTGTGGGCGACTTATATCTTTACGGGTGTTGATGTTGTGGACTCATCAGTGGGAGGAGCTTCGGTCGTTGGCCACATCCTGCAGGCGTCTGAGCAGAGCCGTCTGATTCTCCTGGCAGAGCCTTTTGGCGGGAGACTGCTGCTCTTCCTCGAGGGCAATACTTCGCTTCTTGGTGGGCGTCTCACCCGTTCGGATCATGCTGTTAATCTCTCGCAGCCGCTGTGAGATAAAGTGATAATTTAAGAACTACGTTTTGATGAATCTGAAGAGTGAATCTGAACAGGAAATGTTTTTATGATAATATTTAGTTCTTTTACATTGGATGGGCTTGAGCTGACATAGTAGAAGATCCTGTCTCGAGGAGTAATAGGGCTGCCGGTCTTGTGTGGAGAGATGTAGATGGAGTGATTGTGGGACAGGAGCACCCGGCGTGGAGAGCCAATGCGGACTGACGGATAGGGACAGAGGGGAGGAGCTTCAGCCTGCAAACACACACACAACTGCAGTTCTAAATCTGAATCAACACTGAACTGACTGGAGCTGAATGATGACACTTGTCTTTTGAGAGCTTGAGAGAATTTGAATTTGTCTCCTGTTTATTACTGTGAAGCTGCTCTGAAAATTTGTATTTTATAAAGTGCTATAGAAATAGGGATGCACCGATACCGATACTGGTATCGGTATCGGGCCCGATACTGAGCTCATGTACTCATACTCGTACTCGTACTCGGTCTTTAAAAAATGGTATCGGTGCATCCCTATATAGAAATAAAGGTGACTTGACTTGAAACCACAGTAATACAGAAAATGGGCAATATTTACCCCATTTTTCGGCGAGTTGCTGGAGTAACGCAGAGCAAACTGCTTGATCTGTTTGATGTAGACGTTGTTGTAGAAACAAATGAGGTCTCCCCTCTCCTCCTCCTGCTCTTGGGGGACCCCAGGGGCCCGGGTCGGGGTAGATGGGGTGCTGCTGGGCTGGGGAATGGGCAGAGTGCTGTTGGAGCGCATGGACACGGGACTGCTCTCACCGCTGGCTGTAAAGCGGAATAACACGAAGTCATTATAATGAATTAACAACCTGCAAACGATTTCTGCATTCCTGGGTCGGTTTGGACCTGGTGGCATTAAAACAGTCATAACAAAATACCGTTATCATTAATACCACTGTGATGCAAGAAACCAAATGTATTAAATATGAAATTTATAAGACTATACAATCTGAGAATTACCAGTATTAACATTGACATCAATTAATTTAATTTAATTACTCTGACTTATGATTAATGAGTGCTCAAAAAAAAAGTCAAAATTTATGAAACCAACATTCATTTTCTAACAAAACAACATTAATATTACTCTGGAATGTTTTCAAACTAAATATAATAATTTTACCTGCATAGAAATTCACACACACACACACACACACACACACACACAATTTCTATGCAAGTTGAATGATTATATTTAGTTTGAAAGCATTCCAGAGTAATTTTATTCTAATATTATAGTAATATAATGTTATAGTAATGCATTCTTCAGAAATTTCATGTATCTCTTCTTGGTCAAAACAGACCAGAATGCATCATACGGGTTCAAAGGCCACAAATACAGAACAAAATATCTTGAGAACATTCACAAAGAATGAAATGAACCTGCTGATAGTGGTGTTTATTTGCACTATGTCTGCATTGTTTTAGCACTGGATTTCCTATTCACCAGAATCAAGTGGGCGCATCATGCGATTTTGCGGGTGTGTAAATTACAGAACTACAAAAATAGCAGACTGTCCAGTGACAAAAGCTCTGTAAAATGTGTGTTACCTTGTTCTTGTCCTCCCTCTGTAGGTGAGCACTGTCTGTGGGTGTTTTCACTGTTTCCTGAGTGGCGTCTCTTCCTTCCAGAGATCAGCACGCTCCTGTATACCTGACATACCATTGTCATCTTCATTAATATGTTTATCATCTCTCATTGTTTTACACATGCGCTGAAGTTACACTCACACTGCTGCTGGCCTGAGGTTGAGATCTGTAGCACTTCATGATGTTCTGAAAGGACTTATCCTCTTTCGTCACCTGAAAAATCGACAAAACCGTTAAAGCGGCCATTTTTCTTGCGCTTTTGAAATAAAAAAGTTACGTGTGACATACTGTAACTTGCAACCACGATTTCACACATCATTGCATTACATTAATAACATTTTGACAAACATTAAACTGTACTTTAATTTGGGGACAAAAACTGGAACAAATGTCTAGAATATGACCAATTACGTATAAATACACCTATGAATACCTATAACTTTTGTGTGATAAATGATGTTTAAATACCTTAGTCATGACATAGATGGCACACATGAGGAGCTGGTCCAGATGTCGGTCCATCATGAGGTCAGTGCAGTGCACTAGCGAATACTCAAAACATGTCCAGATTTTCCTGCGCAAATCTGTGCTAATGTCCAATTTAGCACACAAGTCTCTGAGACGCACACTAGCAAGGTGATATACCTGATGGGGGAAAGGGGCATTATTTAGGGTTGAATGACGTCTATTGATTTTTGGCTTTTGGTGGACTAGATCTGCTACGCACATTGCTGCTGCTGGACTTGCTACTGCCAATAGACACACTGCTGTGAGCATGTTAGATATGCTGCTACTGCATAAATAGGCACACATAAATCCTGTAGCAGATGTAGACAGGTGGTGCTGGGGGAGGTGGAGGGTTTCAGAAGAACAGATCTTACTGTACCTTGCGGAAGAACAGGCAGAGGGAGCCGGTCTTCTGTGCTCGTTTGGTGGGTGTTCCCTGCTGAGGACTCTTCCTGTCTGGTTTGGCAGGGCTGGGGTTGTTCTGGACTGTGCCTGTGGGTGTTACCGTCAGCTGCTGGGCAGTCAGGGTGCCCGTCAGAGCCTGGGCACTGAGGGTTGGCAGAGCCCCCCCACTCTGCCCTGTCACGCTCACCTGCACCGGGATGAACGTGATGCCACCGTTTTCATTTGCTATTCCTGCAAACAGTGTAAAGATGTTAAAAACTTTAAGAATCAAAATTGTAATCAAAATAAAATAATTGTAAGATACCATATTCTGTATAAGTGGAAATTATTATTATTTTTTTTTTTTTTGTAATTTAAGAAAATGTATATTATATTAATTTATTTTATTATTTTATTTATCTAGTATATATCTAGTTCAGTCAGGAACTCTACATGGCACAGGCTGATTGGCCTCTGCTCATTCTGCAGCCAATGAGATTGCTTGCTCAACTTTTAAATAGTCTAATTCAGTGTTTGCTTTAAGCTGGTGGTTCTTCTGAAACCCTCCACCTCCCCCAGCACCACCTGTCTAGATCTGCTTAGGGATTTATGAATGACTATTCATGGAGCAGCAGCACATCTTACGTGCTTCACAGTGGCAGTCTTTTTTTTTTTTTTAAGTTGAAGAATCTGTGTTTAGATTGCTCAGAGTAGCATTTTTTCTGTGGCATCACCTACTTAATAACAGACTCATAAAGTTACTGATGGTAAATTGATGATCATAGATTCTTTTGCACCTTGAACAGGTATTGTGACCGTCTGGCCATTGTTTGCTGTGACAGTTGCTGTTGCCATGGTGACCACAGTCTGTCCAGCTGGGATGGGGCTGACCAGAGACGGCTGGGCCACTTTGACACGTTGAGCAGTCTCAGAGGTTGAATCTCCGTCAATGAAGAGGCGGCGACAGGCCGTACCAGTAGGAGGCGAGTTGTAGCGGTCATGGAGAGATGTAGGGGATGGAGAAACTCCTACAGGAGGAAAAGAAACAACATATTAAAATATGAACATTCAGTTTGTTTCAATAGAAATAATCTTGTATTCAATCACAGTGCTTGTTTCATTCAAAGCAAGGTACCTTTTACTGCTCCTGCGATTTTACTGCTGAACTCACTCTTGTTGGGAGTGTGTGTGTTGCTTCCTGAACTGTCTTCCAGATGTTGAGGAGGCATTACCTGTAATTAATTTTGCACTTAAGTATATTCTTTTAAAGTGTATTATTTATGCACTCTTTTTAAAAGTATCCTAAAGTGTACTTATTTTTTCACAAGGGACAGCAAACATCATTGATCTTGGTTATGTGGTTATAAGCAGTTATATTGTTCTGACCTCCTGGCAGGCAGGAACGCAGTTCTTGGCCTCTCGGATGCTCTCCCACAGCGGGGAGTTTCCTTTCCATGCCAAAGATTCCAATACCTGCTCCTCAACATGGTTCAGATGTTTGACCACCTCCCGGAAAAGACCCTCCTCCGCCCGTACCAACACCTCAATCACCTGTGAGCGAGATAGAGAGGCTTTAACTCTTGTGAATGAATGCATTCAATTTTCATGGTTATTTTCTTTCTTTATATTCAATTACCTTATAAAAATGATAAGCGGGAAGGTCAAAGATTTGCAGGACTCTGGGAAACTCTCCCGGTGGTCGATATGAGAAGATGATTATCTCCAGGCAGCAGACGATCAGTGATCGGTGAAATATATCCTGCTCTAGAATGCGCTGAGATGGTATAACATTCAGCAGACAGAATTAAGTGTGCTGCTTGTATTCAATAGTTTTGCAGTAGGATATACATTCCATTCATGGCTTATTTAAGGCATATAGTGAGATTTGTGTGAAGATGAAACCTACAGACAGGTCCATGTCTCCAAGCCGTTTCTTCTCCTGATTGATGATCACTTCCAGTGATTTGTAATAAAGTGCCTCAGCCAAGCAAAAATACTTCACTGCAACATCTGTGGAAAAGGATGGCCCAAATTATTTGATCAATCAACAAATGATCAGTGTTTGAATTGTGGGAAAAGCCATGAAAATTAGAAAAATATGACATAAAGAAGTATGAAGATGCCTACCTCTCGCCAGACTCTTGTTTTCCTCTCCTGTTCCCTCGTAATTCTGAAGAAAAATCTCCGACATCTCCTTCAATCTGGCTGCTATGGACTCACTGGGGTCTCTTACACCTGATCTGTGTTTTTTAAACAGAAAATACCAGTGATTCCAGCGCACAGCGAATTTCACAGGTCACTGGAATGATTGCAATCACAATCACTAGAATCCCAGTTCACTGCAAACTTTACTATCACATTTTACTGGAATCCCTGTAATCAGAATACACTGGAATCACTTAATCACCGTTCACTGGAATAACTCGTGTCACATTTTACTGGAAACAGTGGTATCACGTTGTAGTGGTATCAGGATTCAATCGAACATCTGTTATCACTTTTTACTGGGTTCACAATTCATTGCAATCACTGGAATCAGTTTCCTTGATGATCCGGTTTCACATTTGACCGGCATCATAAGTGGAATACTGGAATACACAGTTGACTAATCACTGGTAACATATTTTAGTGAGATCACAGTTCACTGGAAACAATGGAATGGGAGCTAAATGGAGTAGTGAAGTTAACTGGAATCAAAATTTTACTGGACTCTGAGGAATCACATATTTACTGGGCTCTCAGTTTATGGAAATCACTGGAATTACATCAGTTTATTGGACTAACATCTTACTGGAATCACAGTTTTACTAGACTCTCTAGAACAGTGGTCGCCAACCCATCGATCTCGATCTTTATCACTGTCCCAGTAGATCCCCCCCCAAAAAAAGTAAAATAAGTACAAAAATCCGCGGGTTGAAGCGACCCCAATAATGTGATATTTAGTCCCTGGAATGTGAATTTTACTTGAAGATCCCCGCCGAAAAACGTGTGTTTTACCCCCGGAATGCGATTTTTACAGGGGAACCCCCCTCGAAACGGGATTGGACTTGTTTTATTGCGAAAACCTGGCAACCCTGTTCATATGCGCCACCTGCTGTCAGAGAGTGCGTCTCATTCAGACCTGCTGTTTTTGTTTCGTGCAGATGTTTTATGTAGCAAATAATTAAATAACACCTAAAGTCAGACCATTCTGTTTTTGTTTTAAATCCTGAAATTAATCAAAATCAAATCAAAAACAACTGCCCGTGCAGATCATGATTAAAATGCAGTGATTGCCTCTAATTTCAAATGGCTAGATATTTTTGTTTAAAGCCAGTTTGTTTGTTATAAAGCAAATAGCCAATAAATAAATTTGCTTAAAAATCGGTATCAGAATCCAATTTGCTAGTTAAAAAAGAAAAGAAAATCTGAATTCTGAATCAGCTATGATCGGTGCATCACTAATTAAAATACTAAGTAAAAGGCCTCAAATTTGAAGTACAATCTGGGATGTCTTTTTCTATCAATTCTTCAATAGGTAGATCTTGTCTTTCATAAAGGCCGAGGTCAGGGATCTTGGGCCTAAAAAGGTTGGTGACCACTGCTCTAGAATCACAGTTTACTGAAATACCTGTAATGAAAGCTTGTTGGAATCACAGGACAGTGGAATCAATACAAAAACATTCAATCTGATTACAGTGAACTGTGATTGCAGGTACTCTGCTTCTTGTATTTGGGAATATGTAGCAGATTGTGACTTACACAAAAGCTAACTTGCGCTCACCTGAATATGTCTCTGAGTCTCATGCTGGGTCTGTATTTGAATCCTGTCAGAAGAGTGTGTAGACGGCCCACGCTCTGCATCGCCATGGAAACGGGGGTACCCACGCTGCTCTCCGGCACGTACCTCCTTCCTGTCAAAGGAGTGGACACTTTCAGAGCAGATGCCTGTGAAACAAACACACACGTTTACTGATAACATCACTGCTCATTGTTGGAGAATTATTTTTATGTGTATTTATGTTTGTTGGACACATACTGTCATTGAGTTCTGGAGGGGGTTAGTCGGTCGTTCCTGGCTCTCTATCCCTTCACACAAACAAGGTCCTGGGGTGCCAATGTCTTCTCTGGCCGCTTCTCCCAGAAATATCCTCTCATCCAGAGAACCGGATGATAACACGTGTTCCTCATACACACGGTTCAGAGAAGCACTGAAGAAACAGAGAGCGAGGAGATCGTGAACTACAGGAGAAACGTTTGAGCAGCTTCATGTGGAGTATGTGTTTAACTGAAAAGAGACGCTCACAGACTGTCACCAAAATTCACTGGCTCTAAAAACCCTGTCAGCGTGTCTTCTTTCCCTTTCAAAACCTGTGAGAGAGAAAAGGTAGGAAATGTTGCATATACTTAGCCAAACTATTTTAATAAAGAAATAATAATAAATGTAAAATGTATAATAAATACAGAAAAATACATTACAAATTGTTAAATATTATTACAATTTAAAATAGCTGTTTTCTATGTGAATATATTGTAAACTAATCTATTCCTGTTATGCAGTGCTGTATTTTCAGCATCATTACTCCAGTCTTCAGTGTCAGATGATCTTTCAGAAATCATTCTAATATGCTGATTTTCTGCTCAATTATTATAAATTATTATTTGTGTTCAGTGTTTAAAACTTCCCTTTTTTTCATTCTTTGATGAATAGAAAGTTCAATGAACAGCATTTTTTTCAATAGAAATCTTGTGTACCATTATATTTACTATAACGTTTGATCAATGGTAGTGTATTTGGAAACACTCAAATAATATTATATTTGGGTGAACTGATTTAAGAAATCAGCATATTGGAATGATTTTTGAAGGATCATGTGACACTGAAGACTGAAGCTAGGAATAAAATACATTTTAAAGGGGTCATGATGCTGCTAAAAAGAACAGTATTTTGTGTATTTGGTGTAATGAAATGTGTTTATGCGGTTTAAGGTTAAAAAAACACATTATTTTCCACATACTGTACATTATTGTTTCTCCTCTATGCCCCGCCTTTCTGAAACGCGTCGATTTTTACAAAGCTCATCGGTCTGAAAAAGCGAGGTGAGCTGTGATTGGCCAGCTAT
>NW_015659563.1:1094355-1104061 GCF_001515625.1 Sinocyclocheilus rhinocerous | reverse complement strand
TATAAGTTGCATCAACGATTTAACAGACTTTAATTGCAGTGTTCTTAATCTTTATAAGTTAGTAGTACTGTTCGGGTTTACAGTGTGGGGGCGTGTTAGAACGAGCCGTTTTAGGTAGGTGTGGCTGACTCTTAACTTTTATAAAGAATATCTCTTTGGATTTGAGACTTTAGTCTTTGCAACTTTACAGATCTTCTTTATGCACCAAGAGCTTGTAACACTCCAAAGAAAAAGGAAAACTTGAAATCGCATCATATGACCCCTTTAAAGATATTAAAATAAAAATATAATTTCACTACATTATACTGCTTTTATATATTGTTTTTATTGTAATTTTGATCAAATAACTGCAGCCTAGGTGAGCAAAAAGACTTCTTTTAAAATAATGTTGCCCAATAGTGTCAGTCATACTGTATATCTAGTGTATTGCCAGTACCTTGCGCTCAAAGAGTTTCTTGATGAAGGGTTTCCAGAAATGCTCCTTTGCTCCTTTGGCCTCCAGCACCAGTCCATGCTTAAAACAGTTTTTGCTCTTTAAGATGTTTGTGGAAACTATGATGATACTTTTTTCAGGATTTTTTGATGAATAGAAAGTTCAAAACAGAAGCATTTATTTGAAATCGAAATCTTGTGTAACATTATAAATGTCACTTTTGCTAAATTACTCCAAACTTTTAAATGGTAGTGTATCACAGTTTCCACAAAAAATATTAACAACTGTTTTCAATATTGATAATAATCCGAAATGTTTTTTGAGCAGAAAATCAGCATATTAGAATGATTTCTGAAGGATCATGTGACCCTGAAGACTGAAGACAGTAATACATTACATTTTAAAGATATTAAAATAATAATAATAAAAAACAATTATTTGAAATTTCAATAGATATTTCACTATATTATACTGCTTTTATATATTGTTGTTTTATTGACATTTTGAACAATTTGATCAAATGCAGCCTTGGTGAGCCAAAAGGACTTCTTTCAAAAACATTTTGACGGTCATCATATGTCTGGTGTATTTCCAGTACCTTGCGCTCAAAGAGTTTCTTGATGAAGGGTTTCCAGAAATGCTCCTTTGCTCCTTTGGCCTCCAGCACCAGCCCATCATGAAGCTCACACAGCTTCTCTATGAAACATAATGAACCCGGGCCGGGCTTATAATCTTTACTGTTGAAGTCCTCAGGCAGCCCTGCACACAAAACAAGCACAAACCAATGTTTGTTTGACCTACTGTGATCTCCTTCTGTCTGGACAACTGATCCCAAAAGAAATGGCTCATTTTGGTTTTTAAGAAGAATGAATGCTGTGTGTGGGACCTTTAAAAGCTGGGTTGAGCAGATCTTTACGACTAGAGCACAGGAGAGCGTTGCAGTAAACCAGATCCAGAGCGCACAGGAGCAGATGATACGAGTTCACCAGGTCATCACTGATCATTGGGAAGTTTCCTACAGGACAGAGGAGAAAAAATTAAAATCATGTGATAAAAATATAAATAATAATAATAATATATGAGGGTTTCAGTGGTGGTTCTACAAGGATCTCTTATGACATTCGACTGTAAAACCCTTTTTGGTTCTGGTTGGAACCTTTATACTTTGCTATGAACGTGAAACTAAACTAAACAATCTGTCAAACGTGTTACGGAAAAGAGCCGAGCACAATAGCGTTGAGCAGGAAAACACAGCCGATCACTCTAAAAACATATATCAAGCAGACAGGTGGCCAACTTTACTGCAACAACAGGAAAAGTCTGCAAAAAATCAACATGTGCTGTTAGGCCACAATGCCTGGATTTATCATTTCCTGTTTAATTAATTTCAAGAGTTACAGTACCAGCCTGTACAATGCAAAGCAAGCATGGAGCCTGTAAAGCGATATACAGTAATAGCAAATCTCAAGTGTTTGATTGCTTCCCATGTAACAAATTTAGGTTATAGAAACGTTGTGGGAACATTGTTTTGAAACGTTGAAATGTTCAGTTTCCTTGTCATGGTTCAAAAGCTATTCAAAAACATTTCTTACAACATTCTTCTAACTTTATTTTCACCCAAATATAATGTTATTTGAGTGTTTATTTTTAATATTCTAAGATTGTTAAAATGTCCAGTTTTCTTGTTGCGATTAGAATGTTATTTAAAAGTTACAAAAACGTTTCTTAGAATGTTCATCAGGTACAAATAACATTGTAAGGATGTTACGAGACGTTACTTTTGTGTTTGTGCCACAAGTTCAGTGACGCAGGTAGTGACGATTCTCTCCGGCCAATCCGTGATCAGCAGAGTTTACACGTCACGTTTTGGTAACAGTACGGTTCACTTGGAACCCCAACCGAGGTGGTACTAAAAAAAGTACCAGGTACCAGGTACTGTACCCAGTGGAAAACCCCCAAAAAGTGAACCGTACAGAGCCGTACCGTGCCGTACCATGCAGTGGAAAAGCGCCATTAGTACTTATAAGGCACATATTAAATTAATGCCTTATTCTGCATGACCATATTTTAGATCCCTTAATCCTACACCATACCTAAACTTAACAACTACCTTACTAACGATTATTAAGCAGCAAATTAAGAGTTTGAGGCAAAAGTGATAGTTAACAGTTAGTGTAACACCGACTGCTTCAAGGATGATGAAGGCACGATGAAGATAATAGAAATAAATCCTTTTAATAGATAATCCACAAGATGAAGAAGTTCTCACACACAGGATAACATCAAACAATACCGGACAACGGAAGGAACAGAACGGGGAGTACTTATACTAACTCAAACAAGGGACTAGTGACTAGATTAACAGAACACAGGTGAACAGAATGAACTAATCAACACATGAGGGAAAACTAGGTCAGGGGAAAATATGAGGGAAGAAAACAAACTAAAAGTCCATGGTGACAGTTAGTTAATAGTGATAATTAGACCTTAAAATAAAGTGTGACCAAAATAGTATCATGAGAATGTTCTTCTATACATTTTCTCTCAACATTATGAGAATGTATATCAAATATTAATAAAGTTACATTAGTGAAAGTTGTTAGTGAATGTTAAACATTCCCTGTTAGCTGGGTTGTATCATCACAAAAACTACACTGAACAAAATTATAAACGCAACACTTTTGTTTTTGCCCCCATTTTTCATGAGCTGAACTCAAAGATCTAAGACTTTTTCTATGTACACAAAAGGCCTATTTCTTTCAAATATTGTTCACAAATCTGTCTAAATCTGTGTTAGTGAGCACTTCTCCTTTGCCGAGATAATCCATCCACCTCACAGGTGTGGCATATCAAGATGCTGATTAGACAGCATTATTATTGCACAGGTGTGCCTTAGGCTCACATTTTAGAGTGGCCTTTTATTGTGGCCAGCTTAAGGCACACCTGTGCAATAATCATGTTGTCTAATCAGCATCTTGATATGCCTCACCTGTGAGGTGGATGGATTATCTTGGCAAAGGAGAAGTGCTCACTAACACAGATTTAGACAGATTTGTGAACAATATTTGAGAGAAATAGGCCTTTTGTGTACATAGAAAAAGTCTTAGATCTTTGAGTTCAGCTCATGAAAAATGGGGGCAAAAACAAAAGTGTTGCGTTTATAATTTTGTTCAGTGTATAACTATAAACTATATTTTTGTCCAGCTGTAACCTAATCATTATTTCCTGTAAAGCTGCTTTTAAAACCATGTGTATTTGAAAAACACTGTACAAATAAATGTAACTTGCATTGCACCAACTGTGCTATCAAAAATGCTATATTAAAAAAAAATAAACTTTTAAATTTACAGACTTTCTCTTCTGTCAAAATGGGACAAAACTCATGACTTCTTTTTTTTTAAATTCTATATAATATCGACAGAATTGTAAGACATGACATAATAATGGCACTATTCAGAAAGATTTGCAAAGGAATTGTTCATACATGTTTGTTAACTTGCTCAAATGATTCATTGAAAGAACTCAAATGATTCAATCATCTTGTATGGCATATAATCACTACTCTTACAACTTTTGTAGTATGTAGTATGTGTACTGTGCAGAGTATGTAAATTTTCTATATGCTAATATGACCTACTACATTTTTCATAATGTGCAAAATACAACCAGTGCACACTGCAATCTATACATTTCAGATTTCCAGTGCACAATAAAACACAATGTCAAGTTAAGCTGAAGTAAGTTTGCTGCACTTGGTACTTACATGCAATTTCTTATTTCATTCCTCAAATAACGTGACTTTGGCTCTTTAACCAGCAGCAGGCTCTTTTCCCTGCATTGAGTTCAGCAGAATGAGGGACTTTCCTCCAGGAGGGGATATAGAGGGACACAGATCTGCCCCAGTGGCCCGCTGAGCTTTACTCAAACACAGACAAGTCCTGACATGTCATCTGGGCTGGTTGCTATGTTAAGTGACGCATGCGGCACATGAGGAAATAATGCACTCAGCCGGCGTCCTCTTGCTCTGCTTTTTAGGCTTGACTTTCACAATTTACTTATTAAATATTTTTGATATTTTCTCGGAATATACCTGTATAAAAAGGAATGCCAGCTCAATTTAGGTTTGAGCTAATTGCATGACATGCAGAATTATATGGCATCAATAATGACGCAGATCATAAAGATTTACAATTGAATCATTCATGACTTGCTCAAAAAAAAAAAAAAAAAACTGACTGCAGTTGAGAACCAGGACCTAGGTAAATGTATCCGAATAAAAGTGTTTATTTGCTTCTCAAGATGAAGTGAAGAAAAATTAATCAGAAACATTTATATTCACAAAAATATTTGTATAAAAATAAGTGTAAATATTACAAATCACGTGAATCTTAGGAAATTGTTTAAGACCAAATTCAGGTCATATTTCAAGATATGACAAATTTTGTTTCAATAATTAAAAGACATAATAATAATAATAATAATAATACTTTAATGATTACATTTAATAATCAAAATGATATTTCTTATATCTCCTGATAATAATAATAGTAATAATAACAACAATACATTAATTATTAAATTTAATTATCAAAATGACATTTCTCATATATCTTGATAATAATAGTAATAATAATAATAATAGGACCAGTAAGATATTTTGCATTATGATATAATTTTCATGACAATTTTCCTCCAATCATATTTTATACCAATTTCTCTTTACTAAAGTTATTTCAATTGTAAAATATTTAATTTCATGTTTAATTAGTTGTACCGCATTTAATTTATGCTGAATTATATTTATAAAACAAACAAATAAACAAACAAAAACATTTACTAATAGCATTAAATAAATAATGCAATAAAAATAACAATATTATATTTATTTATTTATTCATATATATATATATATATGTATGGTTGTTATACAGGTCTTTCGGTTCAGTATACATGTGTGGAACTGAATTTGAATCTGCTAGCTTTATATTTCTTAATTTTCACAAATTGGTATCAATTCTTAAATCCCAAGACATTATCCCAGAAATTAAACAGCGCAACTTACAAAATATAATTTCTCACTTTTTTCTTTTGATTTTCAGAGTTTTCATGGGATTCACCCATTTGTACTTGATTACTCTCCACCTCTGATGAGATCTTATTGCAGCATGTCTGATCTTGCAGCTCAACACAAACAACAAAAATAAAACCATTCAACAAGCCAAATTCACCCGCAGCATTAAACGAAGTGACGGGCTTGTGCTGATGTGTGTGTGAGGACATGCTCTGTCCCTGCTGGCCTCTGACCGAATCAAACATGCCTGCACAGGCCCACATAATGAGCACAGGTCACATGATCAAGCTCTCTGCGCTCACAGCCAATGACTGCCTGTCCTTCTGTTAGAATCTGCACAGCTCCTGACCCTCTTAAGGGCCACTACAGGAGGAACAATCCCATGAAACACTGCACCTCCTCCTCTCTCATTACAGCAGCTCCTGCTCCTGCTAATCTCTTCAGCACTCGCTCCTCTCTAATGTCACCTTCTGTCCAGCCTTTCTACCCTCAGTCGACTGTCATTTAGCGTAATGACTCATAAAAACTTAAATGTCCAGCAGATAAATGCTGAAAATATGAAATTGCCAAAATCTGCTGTGTGAACTACATCATGTTAAGCATCTATCAAGTAGAAAGAAAACTGAATTTTTCTTGTTCTTATGAAATAAATATTTGATGTACTATGCAGACATGATCTAACAATCAGAAGTCCCTCTCCAATCCACCCCAACTATTTACTGAAACGACAAAAACAAAACAATCAAAAACAAAACAAAACAAAACAAATCAAAAACAATCAAAAACAAAAAAACAAATAAAAAACAAAACAAAACAAAAACAAAACAAAACAAAACAAATCAAAAACAAAACAAAACAAAACAATCAAAAACAAAACAAAAAACAAATAAAAAACAAAACAAAAAACAAAACAAAGCAAAACAAAACAAAAACAAAAAACAAATCAAAAACAAAACAAAGCACTTGGACGGCTTTATGACGATGACGACGTTCCTATGAGCTTATTAACATATGCCCGTTTACATATCAGCATTCTGTATTCAGTATAAACTGGGTCAGTATGTGGAGGCTACCAATCACTGGAGGTCATTTGCATATAGAAATCTTAAAGGTACAGTAGCAATCTGTACCCTTGAGTCAGAAATAAGAAACAGTACCAATACTGCTGCTATTTTATAGTTTGTTGTGTGTAGCCGACCGTTCAAAAGTTTGGGGTCAGTATTTTTATATATTTTTTTTTAAGTTCATGAAAAGTGACACACACACACACACACACACACATATATTATTATGCTTACTGTATCAAACAAATGCAACATTGGTGAACAGAAGAAACTTCTTTCAAAAATATGAAAAATTCTTATCGACCCCAGACTTTTGAACATCACAAAATACAAGTGAGAGAAGTTGAAGCTTTCATTAAATTCTGAACTTCCATATTGCAATTCTGAGTTCTATAAAGACGTGAATGTTTTTACTAGTCTGAAAGCTGTAATTAACGTTATAGTGTAAGTGGACTTCAGGGGGGAAAAAGAACATGTAGAATATGGCCCTGTAAATGAATGGTATGTTAAATAACTCTTTACCTTTAGCATGTATGAACAGGATCCAGCAGAAGTTGAAGACCTCAGTGACGGTGCAGGGATGTCGTCTGAGGACAGAGGAAAGATCTGTCAGCACAAGCTTCTCATGCAAACTCAATATAGGGTAGAGCTGCTTGTTTCCATTATCCATTATCCAAGATTTTTTATGTAACGTGTCACATTTTAATTCTCGGTCACAGATCTATATGCATAAATAACTGATTGTTTGCACACTACTGTGATTATCTGTGCCCTCCAGTGACCTGTCCTGAGATTATTGATCATATGACCATGTGCTTCACAAAACGTGAAGTGGACAGGTCAG
Source organism: Sinocyclocheilus rhinocerous (assembly GCF_001515625.1). Lineage (NCBI taxonomy): Eukaryota > Metazoa > Chordata > Actinopteri > Cypriniformes > Cyprinidae > Sinocyclocheilus > Sinocyclocheilus rhinocerous. The sequence goes on along the minus strand of NW_015659563.1, from coordinate 1,096,649 downwards.
GTGGCAGTACCTCTGTTTCCTGCCTCTGTGCGCTCTGGGTAATTCATCTGTGGGCGCCTTGAAGATGTCTTTGAACAAGGGCACGTATTTCTTAAAGATGACGGAGGTGACGGTGAAGTTCCTCTCTAGTTTCTCAGTGCTCTGCTGGAACTCCTTGGGCAGGCTGGCCATGTCCTGCCATTTCTTCATTTTATTGAAGAACTCAATCAGGCTGAAATGTAATATTAGGTTTTTTAAACCTCAGTATAGCAAACGTTTCAATAATGCTCAAGCAATTTTGGAACACTTCATTTTAATGTGTCCTTGTTACACACGAGTCATTCTAAATTGCAGGGCATATTTCATGTCCATTTATGGTTATTATATTTTTTTCTTCACAAAAATCACATTTTATCATATTTATCAGCATATTAATCTCACAGAAATAATTCATGAATTTCAGTTTTTGCAGTGTCTATTTTTGTGCGTCTTGAGTCCGAAATAATCAAAAAATGTTAAAGTCCACATTATCTATATTAAATTTATACAGAAAAAAAATCTTTAAATGAAGAAAATATTTTCTTTTTCTAATGTCTGAAAAACCTCTGTCAACTGTGTTACTAACCAAACAACCCACTGCAACTAAAACAAATGGTTTATCACAACATAAAAGTCTTGTCACCCCCCCACCCCACAATATTTGATCTATAATAACCTATTGTTAAGGAGTATATAAACTGACTGTTAGCAATATTTGTATGATTTCAGTTCAAATATATATTCATATTTAAGGGTAAGCTGATCAAGAAAATAAATTAAAAAATCCTACAATTTTTTTTTTTAATTCACTGTATAAGTGAAGTGAAGTGAAGTGAGGTGACATGTGGCCAAGTATGGTGACCCATACTCGGAATTAGTGCTCTGCATTTACCCATCCAAAGTGCACACACACAGCAGTGAACACACACACCGTGAACACACACCCGGAGCAGTGGGCAGCCATTTATGCTGCGGCACCCGGGGAGCAGTTGGGGGTTCGGTGCCTTGCTCAAGGGCACCTCAGTCGTGGTATTGAAGGTGGAAGAGAGCGCGGTACATCCCCCCCCCCCACCTACAATCCCTGCCGGTACGAGACTCGAACCCACAACCTTTGGGTTACGAGTCCGACTCTCTAACCATTAGGCCACGACTTCCCCATATATTGCAGATTAACAGATAAATGAACCCTTAAATATGTGTTACTTGAAGTGTACTAGAGAAAACAAAACATATTTGTGTAATTACACTGTACCAAGGACACTTAAAAAATAAAGTGTGACTAAAATTATATTTAGCACAAACAAGATGAATTACAACAGTATCACCATGAATTTGGAGGCCAGGGGACGTCCTTAATTATCATGAAAATAAAGTCACAGCTTGCTTCATTTTATTGAAGCGAAATATGATTTTTCTTTAAATTCTTCTGATTTGGGGTTGATATAAGAGCTGTGCATGTTTTTTGACATTCCATATACTTTTGGTATTTCAGCATTTACCCATATGGTTATTATTATTGAGACTATAATATAAAAATACCTTATTTTGATTATTTAATAGTAACATTACACAACTGTATACACTCCATCTATTCTCTGTGGCTTACAAGCAAGAAGCTACAAGCACATTGAAGGAAGAAATGCAGCTCTGTATAAATCCCCAGCTGATCTTTAAGTTTTCTTGGGAACATCAAAACATGTCTGCGTGAATCCTCCCTGTGATTGTGATTGCTCTCTCACTCTCTCTCCCTCACACACACACACACACACACCCCCTCTCTCTCTCTCTCTCTCTCTCCCCCCCCCTCTCTCTCTCTCTCTCTCTCTCCTCTGAAGCTGAAGGTGGGTGTTTGTGTTTGTAAAATCATGAATTACGTGCTGTATGAACAGAAAGAGAGAGACAAAGCGGAGTCTCTGTTTCACCATGTCTTTAGCGTGATTTGCTCACTCCTCAGGATGCGTTCGGACTCGTGAAACACTCAGCTGAAACATGACTGAACATTCAAACCGCAGTCAGTCCGGCGGTGATTATGAATGGCATTATGAATATTATGATGACGAGGAGCCCGTGTCCTTCGAGGGCCTGAGAGCAAACAGATGTGAGTATCATTCACTGTTTAGACAGACGTGTGTGTGTGTTTGTTTGTGTGTGTGTGTTTGTTTGTGTTTGTGCGTTTGTGTGTGTGTCTGTGTCTGTCTGTGAGTGTGTGTGTGTGTGTTTGTTTGTTTGTGTTTGTTTGTTTGTGTGTGTGTGTGTGTTTGTGTGTGTGTGTTTGT
>NW_015659563.1:1073963-1094202 GCF_001515625.1 Sinocyclocheilus rhinocerous | reverse complement strand
GTGTTTGTGTGTGTGTTTGTTTGTGTGTGTGTGTGTGTGTGTGTGTGTGTGTGTGTGTGTGTGTGTGTGTGTGTGTGTGTTTGTGTTTGTGTGTGTGTGTTTGTGTGTGTGTGTGTGTGTGTGTGCGTGCGTGTGCAACAATCACTGACTGAACTGTTCAGCTGTGTCTTTTATATCTCTTTAACTCTATCTACATTAACATCAAAATAAATCAATCCGTTCACTGACCTCTGCTGTGAAGAGCGCAGTATCCTGGTCAGAGACACATAGTTGCCCTCGGCTGTGCCTTTACCTATAGTGGGCACCGATGAGCGGCACGCCACATACAGAGCACACGCCAACCAGTGCAGCTCACTGCCCTGAGACACACACAGACAGGATATCAAATGGAGTATTAGTATTACATACGAACAATAGTATTTAGTTCTTATCTGGTTACAAGAAGTTAAAATGACATCTTAAAGATGTCTGTCAGATGTTTGTACACAGCAGATGCTTTCCAGGTGAAGCGATCTTTAACAGACATCTTGCAGACATACGTGTGCTATCTGGGTTGGTTAACCATGTTGGATATGTACCATCAAAATAGCATTGTATTCTTATAAGTACCATGGGGTACCACGTAATTACCACGGTATATGTATAAAATAATAATTCTGTAATATGGCATTTGACAGAAAATCGTGCTTTTACCATTTACTGTAACTGCACCATACTGTACCAATGCTGAAATGTTTTTCTGCACAAGCACAATGAGGTGACATACAGGACATACAGGTGCATCTCAATAAATTAGAATGTCGTGGAAAAGTTCATTTATTTCAGTAATTCAACTCAAATTGTGAAACTCGTGTATTAAATAAATTCAATGCACACAGACTGAAGTAGAGAATCTATGGGGTATTGTCAAGAGGAAAATGAGAAACAAGAGACCAAAAAATGCAGATGAGCTGAAGGCCACTGTCAAAGAAACCTGGGCTTCCATACCACCTCAGTAGTGCCACAAACTGATCACCTCCATGCTACGCCGAATTGAGGCAGTAATTAAAGCAGAAGGAGACCCTACCAAGTTATTGAGTACATGTACAGTAAATGAGCATACTTTCCAGAAGGCCAACAATTCATTAAAAATGTTTTTTTTTATTGGTCTTATGGAGTATTCTAATTTGTTGAGATAGTGAGTTGGTGGGTTTTTGTTAAATGTGAGCCAAAATCATCACAATTAAAAGAACCAAAGACTTACACTACTTCAGTCTGTGTGCATTGAATTTATTTAATACACGAGTTTCACAATTTGAGTTGAATTACTGAAATAAATGAACTTTTCCACGACATTCTAATTTATTGAGATGCACCTGTAAGTGGTGCAGATGTATTTTATCCGTATTAGCCTTAAAACAACCTAAAAGCACAGCTTGTCCTTACTGTACATTATTATGATCGTGTGGCTGTAAAGCTGTTCATTCAGATAAAGCCGCTGATGATGCCACACGTAACTCAGCCCCTCACGCGCATTCTGCACTCAGGTCGAATACGCAATGTGCACATACACATATTTAAACATTCTCTGACACGTTAAAGCACACAATTAGTGCGTAAAACATAGAAATGACATGTTAACATGTCAGTTCACATGAACACCATTGAATGCATGCATATTTGCGTTTATAAATGCGTGCACTGGGCCTCCTATATTATGAGCTCACTTTACCTCCAGAGTGTAATTTTTGCTGATATTTTCATAACTCCTCCATGCCCCGTTACTCGCCTCCTCATCCATATTGAGAGCTCGACACAGATCTTCAAATTCATGTCTTGTTTTCACCAACGTATCTTCTTCCTCGTTCATTTTTGGGGCTTTTCGTGCGTAGATGTATAAATATACGAGTGATCTGTATCTTTGTTTGCGATACAAGAAATGCAGAAAAGCAAACCGCTAATAAATGAACGGGGGGGAAATAAGAATGAAGTTATTTCATGACAGCGCGAGCGACTGTACCGTTCTGCACGGTGTAGCCATTTAAATGTCCTTTGACTGACAGCTCGCTTCTGCCGTATTTGAGTTACGCCGAGCGCGTGCCGACGCGGACGGAAGGAGAACTTACGACGAGTTTTTGACGTAAGTTTGAAAGCGAATGCCGATCTGTGCGTAGAGCAGTCACACGGAAGTGGAGGTCCCGCCCACTTTCTGACTTCAATATGCCATTTCCCCTTGACTTAACTCATAAATGACTGTTTACGAGTCTAAACCTTCCAGCCTGCATCTCAGCTTTCGATAACATTTTAATACAGGTCAAAGAGTAAATTAGACTGTTGCTGTGTTAAGTTTTGTTAAATACTCCGTTTTCTCTACTGTATTCTGTCTAAGCACATTACGCTGCTATTATAGCCCTGCAAGATTTGTTCTGGCATTAAGACATACATTTTATTGAACAGGCGACATATTGTCGTGTAGGGAACGAATGGTTACTTTATACTAGCATTTAAAAGGAAACGTTTTTGTTTTTGAGCGCAGTTCATTCTAGGCACTCGAAGACGTCACGCCGTAAAAACTCCATTTCCCATAAGCTAGTTGCCGGAAGTGGAGTCCGTTGGAGCGGAAGTGGATGAGTTGTTTGTTAGCAACAGTCGCTGTGGTCCGTGTGACGCTTTTGAATCGGTGAGATCGTGTTTGGATTAAAATATTTTTGTCTTGTGAAGGTTTAAAGTACGCCGTGTGCTTATAAGCCCGTCTACTGTAACGTTGTTTTCTTTTGTGTTTAATTATAACTTGAATTTGTATTTCCGAAGTAACGTTACTGCATTTCCGATACAAATGACATAACATGTTAGAAAACATGTATCAGATCGTAATTCAAGTATCAGTATCAATGCAAGTATTAAGTACACAAGTATCAGATGGCAATGCCATGCTACCTTGATGTATAAGTTATAACGGGGTACTAAATGTTTAACGTTACCATATTAATATGTGGTAATATTTTCTTATGGAATTAAATACCATAATACATGTCCAAAATAAACATGGCGATACCGTTGTATTCTTTTGTGTTTAAACCGAAGTTTTAATAAAATAATTTAATATAATTCATATTTTCAATGTTTTTCACGTGCATATTTGCTGTGGGATTTGTTTGATTTCAGTCTGAATGATGTTTGCTCGTGCTGATGAGACAGCTGGCGATATTCCTGTGAAAGACATCACTGTCAACCCGAATGGAGCAGCTACATTGCCTGGTCAGCATTAAAACAAAAGTATTATTATAATTGACAGTAATTGCTTTAGTTAAGGGCAGGTAAATTAATAATCCTGTTTGAAACTGTTTTTAGAGGCGCTACTGTCTCAGAATATCAGAGAGAGACAGAATGTGTCTAAATTCAGCAAGGAGGAGCTGGAGGACAAATTTCTACGGCTGCAGGATGAAAACCTCACACTTAAACAACATGCATGCAAACAAGAAGACAAGATCCGCAGGTTTGATCAATCATTAGATCTAAACATGTAGATAACCTATTCTTCTCAAGAATGGATCAATAACAAGAGCAAAGTAGTAAGTTTGCAAATGTTTTTGGCGTTTCAGGATGGCCACCAAGTTGATTCGTCTGTTGAAGGACCGCAAGCAGAGCGAGGGGGGTCGAGATGTTGAGATGGAGGAGATGATGGAGGAGCTGCAGGAGAAGGTTCAGGAGCTGGAGAAACAGAACGAAGGGCTCAAGCGGCGGCTGTTAGCAGCCAAACAGCAGCTGCAGGTGCAGAACCGCCGGCACACTCCCTACAGCCACATCCAACCACGCATCAACTCCGGCCTCCGCAGACTCACAGACGACATGCCCATGGCATCGTCATCACGACCACACACTCCCAAAGCAGGTATCAAGTTCTATTCTATTCTGGAATCTACTGTATATTCTATTCTGAATGTGTCCTATTCCACATTCTGTTCTATTACTGTATGTTGTTATATTCTATTCCATTCTGTACTATGATTTATAATGTATATTTTATTCTGTTCTATTCTTCACTATATTCTTATTTGTAATCTATAGTATATTCTATTATGTTGTCTATTTATGCCATATTCTATTATTTCTGTCATCTATTTCTGCCAATATTGTATTGTATTTTATTCTGCTATATATATCTATATTCTGTTCTGTTTTAATTCTACTCTATTCTCATCTGTAATCTATCTGTTATGTATTGTTTTCTTTTCTATTCTGCAAACTATTGTGTTCTATAGTAATTCTACTCTTATTATCCTTTGAAATTTATGTTATATTATGTGCTGTCTATTCTATTCTGTAATCTAATGTATATTCTATTCTGAATGTGCCCTATTCCACATTCTGTTCTATTACTGTATGTTGTTATATTCTATTCCATTCTGTACTATGATTTATAATGCATATCTTATTCTGTTCTATTCTTCACTATATTCTTATTTATAATCTATATTATATTATATTCTGTTGTCTATTTCTGCCATATTCTATTATTTCTGGCATCAATTTCTGCCAATATTGTATTGTATTTTATTCTGCTATATATATCTATATTCTGTTGTGTTTTAATTCTACTCTATTCTCATCTGTAATCTATCGGTTATGTTCTGTTTTCTTTTCTATTCTGCAAGCTATTGTTTTCTATAGTAATTCTACTCTATTATCCTTTGAAATTTATGTTATATTATGTGCTGTCTATTCTATTCTATTCTATTCTGTAATCTAATGTATATTCTATTCTGAATGTGTCCTATTCCACATTCTGTTCTATTACTGTAGTTATATTCTATTCCATTTTGCACTATGATTTATAATGTGTATTTTATTCTGTTCTACTCTTCACTATATTCTTATTTATAATCTATAGTATATTCTATTCTGTTGTCTATTTAGGCAATATTCTATTCTATAACATTCTATACTATTCTATTCTATTTATGCCAATATTGTATTGTATTTTATTCTGCTATATATCTATATTCTGTTCTGTTTTAATTCTATTCTATTCTATTCTCATCTGTAATCAATCTATGTTCTGTTTTCTTTTCTATTCTGCAAACTATTGTGTTCTTTAGTAATTCTACTCTATTATCCTTTGCAATTTATATTATATTATGTGCTGTCTATTCTATTCTATTCTATTCTATTCTATTCTATTCTATTCTATTCTATTCTATTCTATTCTATTCTATTCTATTCTATTCTATTCTATTCTATTCTATTCTATTCTATTCTATTCTATTCTATTCTATTCTATTCTATTCTATTCTATTCTATTCTATTCTATTCTATTCTATTCTATTCTATTCTATTCTATTCTATTCTTCTGTCATCTATTTCTGCCATGTTCTGTATTGTATTGTTTTGTATTCTGCTATATATCTATATTCTGTTCTATACTTTATTCTTGTCTGTGATTAATTGGTAATGTTCTGTTTTATTTTCTATTCTGCAAACTATTGTGTTGTAATTCTACTCTATTATCTTTTGCCATTTATATTATATTATATTATATTCTGGTCTGTTCTATTCTGTAAGCAAAATTATTTTATGTTCTGTGTTATCAATTAATTCTAGTCTAATTTAGTAATCGCTTCAACTTTGTTGGGGGTAAGAATGTTTTAATAAATTCTAGATATATTCTCAATGTGTCCATTTAGTACTAGAATGTGTAAAAACAGAGGTACTGGAGAAAATGATGAAGACTTATATTTAAAATATGGTACAAATTATGTGTGTGTTTTTGTTGTTGTTGTTGTTTTTTTTTCAAAGGTATCAGGCATGTTGAAGGGGACATGAGTGCAAAGCCACCCCAGGGTTTGTTGCCCCGCTATGGACACAGTCTGCTGGATGAGGCCCGTGCTGAAATCCGCAACCTGTGAGTGCTGCACCGTATAGATGTTGCACAATCTGTATTGACAGACCCGCAAACAGCAACACAACACTCATCGCCTGGAAAACATTACATACACATTTTTTTGCTTGTTTTATCTGATAACAGAGAGAATGTGATTGAGAGCCAGCTAGCTCAGATGGAGGAGATGGAGAGATCAGCGGAGATGCTGAGAGATCAACTGAAGAGGAAAGAGAGAGAGTTTGAAGAATCACTCCTCCAGATGAGAGAGCATCAGGCCAGCGGACAGAGGTGCTGCTCGCTCTTTTTAAACACTGTACTTTATTATTATTATTCATATTCAGCGCAGGAATTGCTGTAATAGAATATAGATATGACTACAGCAGAGTTTGAACTGTAAACCCTCTTGTTCTGATGATATATGTGTGTTTTGCAGGTTAACTATAAAGGATAATGTGGAGATGATCAAACTACAGAAGCTGTTGTCTGAGAGAGCAAACACACTAACAGTGCTGGAGGGCAGATTTCTACAGCAACAGGAGGTACGACTGACCGTCAGGGACCCCAGCGACAAAAAGATTGATTTTCTGCCAATTATAGTTTATCTGCTATTAGAATTGTAGGTGTGTTCTTTGATATTTCCTGGATTCTTTGCACCTCCATATCGTCTGACGCACATTGCATGTGTAAGTATGTGTATGCATACTACTGTTCAGAAGTTTGTGATCAGTAAGATTTTATTTAATTTTGACACTAAAGACCTTTACATTGTTAAAAAAAATATATATATATATATATTTCAAATAAATGTTTTTAACGTCGTCATGGTTATCACTAAACCAGTATCACGGTTCCCACAAAAATATTTGGCAGCACAACTGTTTTCAACATTGATAATAATCAGAAATGTTTCTTGAGCAGCAAATCAGAATGATTTCTGAAGGATCATGGGACACTGAAGACTGGAGTAATGATGCTGACAATTCAGATTTGATCACAGGAATAAATTATATTTTCAATATATTCACACAGAAAACAGCTATTTAAAATTGTAATAATATTTCACAATATTACTGTTTTTACTGTAATTTTGATCAAATAAATGCAACCTCTACATTTAAATATATATTGGACATTTTTTACATGTTTTTTAAAATATGATATTTATAATTCAACAATTAAAGTTAATATTTCACTTTTTAACATATATTGTTCACCTGTCTCAGGACGGAGGTACTTTGTCATTTTTACATCTCTACTTTTAAATGCACTTCATTGGCATCAATGTCAGTGTCTCATTTATTGTGCCCTCTGCTGGTGATCATGTCAATAGCAATTGCAGTTTTTGTAGAGTGTATGTGTTTTTGTAGAGTATGAAGACTCTGAAGACCAGTCATGATGCAGCACTGGTGAAGGTGGATGAAGTGAGCCGACAGCTGAAGGAGGAGAGACTGAAGAGTTTGCAGCTGGAGACACAGATTCAGACCAGAGCTCTGGACCAGAGACACACACAAGAGGTACAGCTGCCGTCATACACACATACTTTATATACAATATGATGAATGGTTTTGCAACAGCATCACAGCCAGCGGTGTTAAATAAAACTATTAAAAATAGTTTTTTGGCAATTGAAATGAAATGTAAATATTGTAAATATAAGATGAAGTACAGAAATGACTAAAACTTAAATAAAAATTAATTAAAGCTATATAGAAATACCTAAAAAACTAAAACTAATAAAAATGACAAAAGCACATGAGAATACTAAAACTTAAATTAAAATTAAAATGAACTGAAAATATAAAAATAAAATCTAATTCAATATAGTAAGTAGAATATGCAACAAGTACAAGTAGAATATGTAACCTATGTAATTATGTAAATATAATACATTTGTAATTGCCGTGATTTGGTGTTGTTTAGTGTGTTTTTCCCCCTATCTATCTATCTATCTATCTATCTGTCTATCCATCCATCCATCCGTCCATCCATCCATCCGTCTGTCCATCCATCCATCCGTCCGTCCGTCCATCCGTCCGTCCGTCCATCCATCCATCCATCCAGTTGATTTTCTGTCTGTTTTCAGTTACAAGAGAGAATCCAAGATTTGGAGAAGGAGAGAGACTTGCTCAAGGAAAACTGTGATAAATTAGTGAAAAGGTGAGAAGATAAAAGCTTGAATGACCTACATTCAGCAAAAATAAAAATAGAAATTACTGTTCAGAAAACTAAACAAGTCTAGTAGACTACTTACTAGTGGTGTTTGCTAACTAAAGTACTATTGTTATTGCTCATGCTTAGTATTAAGGATTTCAACAAATCAAAGCATTGTGGGGGAGCACATCACTGAATTTCTTTTTGTCTGTTGTAATAGTGTGTTTGATGTGAGTCAGGAGCAGAAATGGAAGACGAGAGAACAGCAGCTCAAACTACAGGTGGCCCAGCTGGAGACGGCATTAAAGTCCGACCTCGCTGATAAAAACCAGATCCTGGATAAGATCAAGGCAGAGAGAGGTAACCACACACGTGACCGTAGGTGCTTTAAAACTGCTGGTGTGTTAGACTCACTGTTATTTCATTTTCACGGAAGATTTAAATGAAAAACTGATGCAAGAAAACAGGGAACTTCAGCTGCGTTATCTCGAGCAGAAACAACAACTGGATGAAATTAAAGAGCGCATGAAGTTCTTTACCAAGGTAAAGTGCAATATTTGTAGCAGCAGAGAAGAAACATAGCACTTTGAAGCAATAGCTCACCCAAAAAGAAAATGAGCATGAAACAACTTAAAAAAGCTTAACATTTACAATACAGATGATTTTATTAGTTTCCCATTGTTGCCTAAATCTTATACTGTGTTTTAAAGGAAAGAGAAATAGATGCAGCTGAACTCAGTGAAGCCCTCATGCTTATAAAGGTAAATTCTGAACATCTGTTAATTAATTCGAACTAATTACAAATGACTAGATTACTACATACACAACTGGTCAAATGTTTTGGGTCAGTACGTTTTTTTAAAATTTGTATTTTTTTTATATAAATGACCGTTTAGGTTCGTAGGATTCAGAAGAGTGGAGAGCTTGGATTTCTGGAGAAGGTGGAGGAAGATGTGAAAGTGGATGTGGAGCGATCTTTGAGGGAACTGCAGGCCACTCATGCTGAGACCGTCCAAGAGCTGGAGAAGACCAGGAACATGCTCATCATCCAACACAAGATCAATAAAGACTATCAGGTTTGCTCAATCCTCGCACTGATAGACTAAGGGTGCTTTCACACTTGGTTCGCTTGCCTGGTCCGAACCCGAGTTCGATTGCTCCCCCCTCCCCCTGCCCCCACTGGACTGCATTCATATTATTTTATTTGCGTCCGAACCGCGGTTCGTTTGCGTCATCAAGCCAGCAGCTGTTTACCCCGTTGCTTAGTAATGACGGCACAGGAGAAGGCGGCAAATACATAACATTACTCTCTGCACTTTAATATATTTACGTTTTTGAACCGTTCGTTTTGTTTACAAAGCTTCGGTACATAACGGCACTTACGTCTGTCTTACGAATGTACTGCAAATGCTCTAAAGAACGCTGAAGGCGAACAGAAATGAGATATACAGCTCTCTGTTTGCAGCGCGTCAGTCACGCTCGTCAGGAAAGTGAGTGGAACACTCACAAACACAAGGTGTGTCCCAAATCGCGTACTTATGCACTATTCTATGACGTTTTGTAGTATAAATAGTGCGAGTAGTGCGTTCACTTACGTCTGCCTTATGCAAATGCTCTAAAGAACTCTGAAGGCGAACAGAAATTAGATATACAGCTCTCTGCTTGCAGAGACATTGAGAAACATTTTTATCAAACAATACGTCATTAATAGCGGTTCAGTGATTTGGTACGATTGTGTTCACATCAGCAGCGAACCGTACCAAAGTTCACATGAACCGTACCCCATACCACCCTTTTTAAGCGGACTCGGGTATGGTTCGCGGGTGCGCACCCGAGTTCGGAAGACAGCGTTCACATCAACCAAACGAACCGAACTCTGACGTCAATCGAACCCGGGTGCGCACCAAAAGTGCTAGTGTGAAAGCACCCTAACAGACCTTAGATAATCATCACTATCTGTTATCCAGAACTCAATATGAAATCAAAATTTACTCTCTTTACTTCAATCATTAAAACATATTCCTGGTCAGTATTTCTAAAATCTTAATGGGTACTGCAGGGATTTAATGTTGGTCAACTTTGATGTAATAACGCTTTCAGAAATAATAGAAAATAGCAGTAGATTTGAAAGAAGCCCTACCATTCGCACTGTGCCCAGATGCACTTGAGGGTAAACTTGACCTTTAGCCATATGAAAGTAGGGGCCGGTGGTGTTTAAGGAAACTGCAAATTCACATCCAATTCCAGTCTTCCAGCTTACACTCTATTTTTGTATGAAACACGCTTTTCACAATTAAATTGATTCCCAATTGATAAAATCAAATCTTGCTGTACATTTTTATCGCATAATGGACCAGTATTGTAGAGTCTGTTTCATGTCTGAGACCATATTTTCAGGGTCTCTGTCTTATCGTGGACTCGTACTTCACCCTATTCAGTTCTCTGTTTTCACTCCAACTTGACCCTCTTCTAGTCTCTGTCTTGACTCAGACTCAATTTACTTTATTCAGCCTGGACTCCGACTCGAATTTGTCGGTCTCGACTACAACAATTTAATAGTAGTAAAATGTGTTATGAACTTCATTTCATGTTACAGTAACTTCAAGGGTTTGCTTTCCTCCACATATAGATATAGGTCACACATGGCTAATGTCTTTAAACGTCTGTATTGTTGTAGGCTGAGGTTCAAGCTGTCACTCGTGTGATGGACGATCTGAAACTTGAATATGAATTGAAGTCGGAGAAGCTGGCTCAGCTTCTGGACATGAGAGCTGCCAAGATAAAGAAACTTGAAGGTTTAGCTGCATCCACCACATGATCTTCAGATTCCCGATGTTTGCAGTTATGCTTAGTAAAACTAATTCTTCCTGTGTCCTTCCAGCCCAGCTGAAAGACATTGCATATGGAACCAAGACCCATGTGTTCAGACCTGATGTGACCAGCGATGGTGTTACAGATGAGTTTGATGAAAGCCTCCGCTTGGCTCGAGGCGAGAACCTTCTGGAAATTCACTTGGGGAGAGCGCAGTTCTCTCCTGAAGCTGTAGAAGGTCTAAAGGACAAAGATCCGTCCACCTTCTGCACATACGCCTTCTATGACTTTGAGCTGCAGTCCACAGCTGTGGTTCGAGGTGCCCATCCAGCGTACGGCCTCACGTCTCAGTATCTCGTGAGGGTGGACGATCTCTTCTTGAACTATCTCCACAGCAGCTCAGTTACGGTGGAGGTTCAGCTCGCTGAGGGCTTGAGCTTCTGCACGGTGGCTGCTGGTCAGCTCAGGTTAAATCAGTTGCTGGAACGAGATGGGAAGGTGTTTGGCACCATTCAGTTAGTTGGTGAGTCTGATATTGGTGTAAAGGACGTTTTTCCTGGAGAGGTTGACCACTATGTGTTTTTTAGTTGATATTAAAGGAATTGTTCAACCCAAAATGAAAACTCACTTACATGACTTTCTTTCTTTTGAGGAACACAAAAAGGAGAAGTATAGCAGAATGTCCAAGCTGCTCTTTTGCACACAATGCTCTTAAAAATAAAGGTTCTTTGTTGGCATTTATGTTTCCTCAACATCCATGGAAACTTTTCATTGCACAAAAGGTTCATTATAGTGGAAAAAGGTTCTTCTGATTATTAAAACGTCCTTAACACTAAGAAAAAAAAGGTTCTTCTGGAACCCAAAATGGTTCCTCTATGGCATTGCTGCAAAAACAATCTTTTGAAACCTTTATTTTTTTAAGAGTGAATGAAAGTGGAAAGTGATTTAAACTGCCTAAAAGGACAAAACGAACCATAAAGCTTTCATTATAGTGGTTTCCATCTGTTTGTAGGTGTAACAGATGAGATCCAGGTGTTTGGTGCTCTAGAGTACTGGCTCAAACTCAGGGTTCCTATGGAACAAGCCATTCGCCTTTATAAGGAGAGAGTCAAAGCTCTTGGTTACCTCAACACAAGCATGAGGGACAGCCAGGTACTGTTTACAACCCCATCTAGGGCACCATTTCCTGCTTTGAAACATGCTAAAATTACTTGATCTTTTTTTTTTATTCTTCAGGCTTTATCCGTTCCGGTCCCTAGTTGCCCATCATTGATGGATGGCGATCTAAATGAACTAAACATCACCATACACTCCTGCTGTGATCTCAGATCCAGAGGTCCTCACACCCAACCCAGCCCCTACATCATCTACAAACTCTACGACTTCCCTGACCATGATACTCCAATCATATCCTCCACCAATGAGCCGCAGTTTGAAGATCACATGGTCTTCCCGGTGGCCATGAACTCTGACCTCGATGCGCTCCTGAGGTCAGAGGCTCTGGTGTTTTATGTGTTTGATGATTTGGATGTTGAGAACCAGCTGTATTTGGGGAAGGCCAGAGTACCGCTCATCTCGCTGGCTCACGATAAAACCATCACTGGTGAGGACAAACACTCGCAACAATTTTACATAGACTGAATTTGATTGATTTTCAAACGTTAAAGGGTTAGTTCACCCAAAAATGAAAATTAGCCCACAAATTACTCGCCCTCAAGTCATCCTAGGTGTATATGACTTTCTTCTTTCAGACGAATCCAGTCGGAGTTATATAAAAAATTGTCTTTGATCTTTCAAGCTGTTTAATGCCACTCAGCGGGTGTTGCATGCATCAGTCCAAAAGAAGTTAAATAAAAAGCGCCCATCCATAAAAAAAAAAAGTGTCTCACACAGCTCCGGGGGGTGAACAAAGGCCTCCTGTAGCGAATCGATGCGTTTTTGTAAGAAAAATATCCATATTCAAAACGTAATAATCACTTTAATGTAGCTTGCGCCAACAGTTGTACACAGAAGCAGTTCCGGGCGGATGACGTATGAGTTCAGTGTTGCGCATGCGCCGGTGAGTCTCGTGAAAACCAACGTTTGTTAACAGGATCAAAGGAAGCAAAGTTTCCTTACTTTAGCAAAGGAAAACCAGTCTCCTCTTGGCTTATATCGAAATCCTCCGACATTCTTCTTTACAAATCCTCGTTTTGTACTTCTAATTAGTGACCATTGTTTTGTTTTGATCTCTCTGCTGCGCTTCCACGTGTGTCACTTCTGAGCGGCGCATGCGCAGCGCTGACCTCATACGTCATCCGCCCGGAACTGATTCCGTGTACAACAGTGAGAGCAAGCTAGATTAAATTGATTATTAAGTTTTAGATATGGATATGTTTCTTACAAAAACGCATCGATTCGCTACAGGAGCCCTTTGTTCACCCCCCGGAAGCCGTGTAAGACATTTTTTTTTATGGATGGGCGCTTTTTATTTAACTTCTTTTGGACTGATGCATGTAATGAATGAATGAATAAATCTAATATTTTATATTTTGAGCAAATATTTCTATTTTGAACTTTTTTTTAAAATATTTTAAATGTATTGCATTTTTATTTCAAGTCAAGTCACCTTTATTTATATTGCACTTTATACAATATAGATTGTGTCAAAGAAGCAAAAATATTGAGTGTTTGTTTAGGAAAACTGCAAAAAATATAAAATATGCAGTAGTAAAATAATATATTTATTGAGGTTTATATTTAAAACAGGTGGGGGGAAAATTAAAAATAAATAAATAAATAAAAATAAATTCAAGATTATTTTCTAAAAAACTAGCCTATGCAATTGCTTCTTAGGCAAATTTATCTTGTTATAGATATGTTTAGATATTTTTGCTGGAAAATATGACAAGACTGCTGATTAAGATTAGTTTTATTTATTTATTTCGACATAAAGACACCTTTTAATATTGGTACTTTTATTGTGATTTGTATTTTTTTAAGGTATGTTTGAGCTCACAGACCCTGAGGGACTTCCAAGCGGCCAAATCAGTGTGACTTTGCAATGGAAGTTCACGTACCTTCCTCCAACATCCTCGGCTATCACCACACAACAGACCACGATCACTGGCAGAACAACACCGGAGAGACAGACAGAGACACAACTGATGACCAAAGACCCTCCACTAATACCTCAGCCCACTGTTTCTGAGGTCACGTATCCCCAAACGTCCCGGTCCATACATAAATCAATGCTGAATGCTTTTTGCTGTTTTGTCATTGTAGAATATATATATTTTTTTTCTTGTTCGTCATACTATAGGCTCCAATGCCCAAACCCAGGCAGCGAACTCTACCAAAATCAACTACTAAAAGAGTTTCTTTTGTGGATGTTACGGAGCTTGAAAAACAGGTAAAAGAAAAGTCTGCTCTGTTTTATTAGTGGTGTTTGCTAAGTCAAGCATTGCTATTAATTTTCAAATTAATTTTGCTCAAATTAAGGCATTCATTAACCCTGAGTATTATCTTGTACCATTTGTGCACTTCTGTATGTGGTGTTTTGATTATGTATTTTGCGTGTTTGTATTAATAATCACAAGATGGAGCAGACTACAGCCTCTGATGAAGGTGATGATGAAGAGCCGAAATCATCTGTGACCCCTGCACCAAAGGTACACTCGTAATACTGTGACATTTACAGTTTAATAGGAATACAATAGGCAAAAAAAAAAGTTCAGTAATAAACAATATGTGACGCTGTGCTCCTCAGACCGTCATAGTGCTGGAAGCAGGAGAGGCCACTGCAGTCAGTGAGGAAGAGGATGAGGAAGAGTCTCATTTCTCTGAGGGTCAGGTGATCACCGCCAGCTCTCAGTCTGATGAGTCTGAGATTTCTGAGGAGCTGCAAGAGCCACTAACAGGTGTGTCTGTTTAGAGTTACGGAAATTAAAATCTTTTAAAGCATAAAACATAATTTAACATTGGTAATATTACTCATTTCCAAGTGAAACAAAAATATTCAGCCAGTTTTCATTTTTTCCATTAGTATTTGATTTGTCTAAGCATGCCAGGCTATAATATTTAAACAAGTTTAGTGATAAAACATTTTCTTTATTTCTTTATTTTTTTTATGATTTTTTTATTTATTTATAATTTTTGTATCACCTTCATATCATTCCAAACCCACATGTTTCCTTTTTGTGTGAAACACATAATACATTTTTTATTTATTTATTTTTTTAAACAATGTTCATGCTGCTCTTTTCTTAAAAAAAAAAAAAATTTGAATGCGGATGGACAAAAAAAAAAAAAGTATGTTGGTTATTTGCAAAAAATCTTGCATTTGTGTTTGCATATCATTTTTCAAGCTCTGCAGCATTTTTCCGCAATTCAGATTCATTGTATGAAAAAGAGCAGCTTGAACATAATTCAAAACATCTCATTTTGTGTTTCAACAAAGCAAGGAAGTCACATATGTTCGGAACAACATGAAGGTGACTAAATAATGACAGAACTTAATTTTTATGAAGGCTTTAGTTTCAGTGTTTAATTTAAACTCTAATTAGATTCCGTGTTACCACAAACTTAAAGTGCTTCTAGTATTAAAAAAAAAGTTTGTGTTTTGTTTGTTATTGTGGGCAGGAAGGCCCCTGTGCTTCGGCCCTTAGTAGAACTTGTATACAGTAGAGCCACATATGAATGTTTTGGTGAACCAATACTTAGTGCTGTGCGTTAGTATTCAGTTTCATAGTAGGAAGCAGCTGTGCTATTGTTTTTTGAATGAGACGAGAATCATTAATATTTCATTTGCTGCTGCCAATAATCTGATGTGTTTCCTGTTGACAACCCACAACATAGATGTTAATGTGTGTTGACCTTGGACAAGAGGCTGTCTTTAAAATGTTCATGTCTAACGTCTCTCTCTTACCTGCTGCGGGCCACTTGAGACCAAAACGAGAGGTGGATGACAAGAAAATAAACAACCCAAACCCTTCACGAACACCTTCCATATGAAACCAGACTAGGAATGATCCATCTAATAATTAGTGGTCAACTGATATTGTTTTTTTGACAGCCGATGCCCAATATCTTAGAGAGCATGGTGGCTGATGGCCGATATAAAGCTGGTAATGTATATATATATATATCAAATAAACACTTATACTTTAGATGACAACGTCTTGATTATGTAATCCTATGACAGTATTTTTCACAAATAAAGAAATATTTAAAAATATAGCTTCAAGCAGCGATAATCGGGGTTCAAGCACTTTAAGGCATTTAAGCACATAAGAAAAAACATTACATATTATTTAGCAAGCCTGTAACTAGCTAAATCATTGACTAAAAAGAGCATTTTTGGCAATTCCAGGTAATTTACCATAGAAATATGATGTTTATTTACCGTTATGGTGGTTATAGCGCCACCCATGGTCCGATCTGCATACAACTTTACATGCTTGTTTAGAATTATATGTCGAATGTGCTCACCTAGTTTTATGAAGTTTCAAATTTTAGTTTAGGATTTATGGACTTTGGGGTATATTTGCCCACGCCCATATTATAAACGACCCAGTTATAGCTGTCCAAATGCAAAAGTTCAAAATTTTTTTTGATAATTATTGACCTAGAGAGGCCAGAGAATTGTACTGCAGTGGTTTGGTTGAGATTGAGCGAAAAACCTAGGACTAGTTCGCAAAAGTAGTTTTTTTAGATATTCTTGAATAATTAATGAACAATTAGATTTTTCGAACATTTTGGCGTCCCTTTCCGAGGAATGCAAAAACTTACTGATCCCAAACTTGAATTAATAAAGTAATAATCACAAATGAATACATCGAATGTTCTTATTATTTTTCTTATAGTCTCTTTTAGACAATGTTGCCCCACAATAATGTCAGCGCATTATCGCACAACTGACGCACAGCAAGGATAATAAAAGATTAAATTAGCTTACTCCTCATTAAAAAAGATTTAAAACATTTAGATCTATTATACAATGAATAGGCCTATAATTAAAATTCTTAACAGTCTAAAATAGCCTATGACCGAACACTGTAAATCAGTCATCAATGAAAATAAAAGCAGCTTCATTTCAGACAAGGAAATTCCAAAAACAAACTTGTTTAACACAAAATACTTCAATTCTGTTTTTTTTTCACTACGTATATCAGTCTCGCCTTCATGGTTTAAAACTGAAATATTTTTAATTTTGCGAAGTGTTTGTCTTTATCAATAAATTGCAAAATGATGGACAATGGTTCACATTTCCCATGATAATAACATTGAGTAAATATTAAATAACTGTGAATAAACAAATAAATGAATGATTAAGTACATTAATAAAAGAGGAGTTGGAGTATATAGACGAGTTAGCTTGAAAGATGTGAGCATATGATTTATCCACTCTGCAACTCGAACTGGAGGTAAGCAGCTGTTTGCTCAATCGCAGCTAGTTTAATAGCGACTGAACTTATAAAGATCTCCCTCTTTTAGTTTTCTTTCTTGCTGTATTAAAGATGAAATGGTTTAAGTTCTGTTTTTGCGCAGGCGCAGTGAGGAAAAAAGCACTGAGTTTAGGGCAGTCGGTTCGTAGCTCTGCTTCAACTGTGCGATACCCTCACAAGAGGGGCGACCAAAATTTCTAACATGTCAGAAATTCATCCGACCATCCGATTTCCGGTTGGAAAGCTTCTCGTTTCTTCATGAACACTACACGAACACTGCACGACAAACGATGCATGACAAAGCTGAAATTCACCCAACTCAAAAAAGAGTCGCACGAGTCAGAATTCGGCTCAAAATCGGATGAAAATCACCCATGGTCCGATCTGCATACAACTTTACATGCTTGTTTAGAATTATATGTCGAATGTGCTCACCTAGTTTTATGAAGTTTCAAATTTTAGTTTAGGATTTATGGACTTTGGGGTATATTTGCCCACGCCCATATTATAAACGACCCAGTTATAGCTGTCCAAATGCAAAAGTTCAAAATTTTTTTTGATAATTATTGACCTAGAGAGTCCAGAGAATTGTACTGCAGTGGTTTGGTTGAGATTGAGCGAAAAACCTAGGACTAGTTCGCAAAAGTAGTTTTTTTAGATATTCTTGAATAATTAATGAACAATTAGATTTTTCGAACATTTTGGCGTCCCTTTCCGAGGAATGCAAAAACTTACTGATCCCAAACTTGAATTAATAAAGTAATAATCACAAATGAATACATCGAATGTTCTTATTATTTTTCTTATAGTCTCTTTTAGACAATGTTGCCCCACAATAATGTCAGCGCATTATCGCACAACTGACGCACAGCAAGGATAATAAAAGATTAAATTAGCTTACTCCTCATTGAAAATGATTTAAAACATTTAGATCTATTATACAATGAATAGGCCTATAATTAAAATTCTTAACAGTCTAAAATAGCCTATGACCGAACACTGTAAATCAGTCATCAATGAAAATAAAAGCAGCTTCATTTCAGACAAGGAAATTCCAAAAACAACTTGTTTAACACAAAATACTTCAATTCTGTTTTTTTTTCACTACGTATATCAGTCTCGCCTTCATGGTTTAAAACTGAAATATTTTTAATTTTGCGAAGTGTTTGTCTTTATCAATAAATTGCAAAATGATGGACAATGGTTCACATTTCCCATGATAATAACATTGAGTAAATATTAAATAACTGTGAATAAACAAATAAATGAATGATTAAGTACATTAATAAAAGAGGAGTTGGAGTATATAGACGAGTTAGCTTGAAAGATGTGAGCATATGATTTATCCACTCTGCAACTCGAACTGGAGGTAAGCAGCTGTTTGCTCAATCGCAGCTAGTTTAATAGCGACTGAACTTATAAAGATCTCCCTCTTTTCGTTTTCTTTCTTGCTGTATTAAAGATGAAATGGTTTAAGTTCTGTTTTTGCGCAGGCGCAGTGAGGAAAAAAGCACTGAGTTTAGGGCAGTCGGTTCGTAGCTCTGCTTCAACTGTGCGATACCCTCACAAGAGGGGCGACCAAAATTTCTAACATGTCAGAAATTCATCCGACCATCCGATTTCCGGTTGGAAAGCTTCTCGTTTCTTCATGAACACTACACGAACACTGCACGACAAACGATGCATGACAAAGCTGAAATTCACCCAACTCAAAAAAGAGTCGCACGAGTCAGAATTCGGCTCAAAATCGGATGAAAATCGCACAGTGTATGCCCGGCTTAAGACATTTGAGCCTGCGACCAACAGTTTAGGAGTTATGAGCGATTTTGTACTCTTGATCGCTGTAGCGCCCCCGTCAGGCCGATTGGGGCGATCCATGGTGACGTTGTAGACGGTGTGAGTACTTTTTTTTTTCTCAAATAAACCCAAGGTAACACTTATTTTACATACAGCACACAGTGAAAATTACATGAATATGACAGTTGGGCGAATGGATAAAGCGCAGCATAGTTTGAAATCACGAGTTTGCAGGATATCTGTTAAAGATCGCTTCATCTGGAAAGCATCTGCTGTGTAGAAACATCTGATAGACGTCTTTAAGATGTCAGTTTTATAAACATCTTAAAGACATCTTCTAAACGTCTATTTGACATCTGATAGGAAACGTCCTATAGACGTATTGCAGATGAGCAAACACTCTAAAAAATATGTCTTGCAGATGAAAATGCAGACGTCAAATAGACGTCTCTGTGATGTACGTGTGCTATCAGGCACGTCTCCAGTGAAGCTGAACTCTCCTCCTGTCCTCATTCAATTCGTGATAATAATACTATAATAATACTTTATTGTATACCTTATTAGACAGACTTCTATCCGTGTTAGAGAGAACTGTTAAATAGCTACAGCAAACAATCACGGGGGAGAATGTGAGCGCTGCGTGCTCAGGCACTGACGTCAAAATAAAAGTCCCGCCTTGATCACATCGGCCACACAGAAAAACTTATCGGCCTATGCCGATATTTGAAAAATGCCAAGGCTGATATATCGGTCGACCACTAATCATCTTCTAGTGCTTTATAATCTGTACTATCAAGTAACCATAATAAAGAAAATGCTCTGTTGTCTCTGCAGATGTACAGGGTGAGGATGATGACAGCGATGACTGCATCGTTCCTGCTCAGAGCTCACAGCATAAAAAACAGGTGTGTTGTATCACTTTGCATCTGAGTGTGTTTAACAAATGAACAGTGTTTTTCCTGTGCTTGACCGATATATTAAATATATTTTCTAATATGTTTACGTGTGTTTTGCTGTATATATGCAAGACACTACAGAAAAACAGAAATAGTTTTTTAGCTTAGCTATTTTTTTCTTTTTAACATGTCTACTCATGTAAAAAATAATAAGGATCCCAAAAACAAACAAACAAACAAAAAATTCCATTCAAAAGTTTGGGATCAGTAAGATTTTTCTTTCTTTCTTTCTTTCTTTC
>NW_015659563.1:1070666-1073836 GCF_001515625.1 Sinocyclocheilus rhinocerous | reverse complement strand
AAAAAGCACTGAGTTTAGGGCAGTCGGTTCATAGCTCTGCTTCAACTGTGCGATACCTTCACGAGGGGCAACCAAAATTTCTGACATGTCAGAAATTCATCCGACCGTCCGATTGCCTGTTGGGAGAGACTTATCGCTTCTGATTTCCCCCTGTACACTGCACGAACATTGCACCACAAACGACGCATGACAAAGCTGAAATTCGGCCCGGCTCAAAAGAGATTCGCACGAGTCAGAATTCGGCTCAAAATCGGATGAAAATCGCACAGTGTATGCCCGGCTTAAGACATTTGAGCCTGCGACCAACAGTTTAGGAGTTATGAGCGATTTTGTACTCTTGATCGCTGTAGCGCCCCCGTCAGGCCGATTGGGGCGATCCATGGTGACGTTGTAGACGGTGTGAGTACTTTTTTTTTTCTCAAATAAACCCAAGGTAACACTTATTTTACATACAGCACACAGTGAAAATTACATGAATATGACAGTTGGGCGAATGGATAAAGCGCAGCATAGTTTGAAATCACGAGTTTGCAGGATATCTGTTAAAGATCGCTTCATCTGGAAAGCATCTGCTGTGTAGAAACATCTGATATACGTCTTTAAGATGTCAGTTTTATAAACATCTTAAAGACATCTTCTAAACGTCTATTTGACATCTGATAGGAAACGTCCTATAGACGTATTGCAGATGAGCAAACACTCTAAAAAATATGTCTTGCAGATGAAAATGCAGACGTCAAATAGACGTCTCTGTGATGTACGTGTGCTATCAGGCACGTCTCCAGTGAAGCTGAACTCTCCTCCTGTCCTCATTCAATTCGTGATAATAATACTATAATAATACTTTATTGTATACCTTATTAGACAGACTTCTATCCGTGTTAGAGAGAACTGTTAAATAGCTACAGCAAACAATCACGGGGGAGAATGTGAGCGCTGCGTGCTCAGGCACTGACGTCAAAATAAAAGTCCCGCCTTGATCACATCGGCCACACAGAAAAACTTATCGGCCTATGCCGATATTTGAAAAATGCCAAGGCTGATATATCGGTCGACCACTAATGATCTTCTAGTGCTTTATAATCTGTACTATCAAGTAACCATAATAAAGAAAATGCTCTGTTGTCTCTGCAGATGTACAGGGTGAGGATGATGACAGCGATGACTGCATCGTTCCTGCTCAGAGCTCACAGCATAAAAAACAGGTGTGTTGTATCACTTTGCATCTGAGTGTGTTTAACAAATGAACAGTGTTTTTCCTGTGCTTGACCGATATATTAAATATATTTTCTAATATGTTTACGTGTGTTTTGCTGTATATATGCAAGACACTACAGAAAAACAGAAATAGTTTTTTAGCTTAGCTATTTTTTTCTTTTTAACATGTCTACTCATGTAAAAAATAATAAGGATCCCAAAAACAAACAAACAAACAAAAAATTCCATTCAAAAGTTTGGGATCAGTAAGATTTTTCTTTCTTTCTTTCTTTCTTTCTTTCATATACTTAATAATGTAATTTATTGCTGTGATCAAAGCTGAATTTTTAGTATCATTACTCCAGTCTTCAGTGTCACATGCTCCTGCAAAAATCATTCTAATATGCTGATTTATTAACAATGATTTATTATCACAATTGTGCTGCTTAATATTTTTTGGAACCCTGTGGTACTTTTTTTTCCAGGAGTCTTTTATTAATTAAGTTAAAAAGAACAGCATTTATTCAAAATATAAACATTTTGTAACAATATACACTACACTACCATTTTGTAAGAATATGCATACACTAACATTAAAAAGTTTGGGTCTGTACATTTTTTTAAAGAATTTAATACTTTTATTCAGCAAGGATATGTTAAATGGATAAAATGTGATAGTATAGACCTACAGTACATTGTTACAAAAGATTTAGATTTTAATTAAATGCTGTTCTTTTTAACTTTTTGCAGCCTTGATAAGCATAAGAGACTTCTTAAAGAATATAAAAAAAACGTACTGATCCCAAACTTGAATTAATAAAGTAAAAATCACAAATGAATACATCGAAAGTTCTTATTTTTCTTATCATCTCTTTTCGACATTTGTCAGTATCTCTGACAAAACTATGGTATGTATAGTCTCAAAGGAAGTTACATCCTTAACACAGGACAAAAATGAATCGCTGGGTCTCTGGAGGATATTGTATTTTTCAGTCCTTACTAATAAAGGGTCATTTTAAATGAGGATATTTTAGTGATGTATTTAGCCCATGTAAGCAGACAGCTCACTTGTGTGAACAGGGTGATGTACATTCAGAGATTTAAATGGTCAGCTTAGTGTTAGCTCACTTTTTGTCCTAAGAGGATTGTAAAAAGAAATAGAGATCTAACGACTGCTGTCAGCACAAACTTAAAGGGTTAGTTCACCCAAAAATGAAAATTAGGCTGTGTTTTACTCACCCTCAAGTCATCCTAGGTGTATATGACTTTCTTCTTTCAGACGAATCCAGTCGGAGTTATATTAAAAATGGTCTTTGATCTTTCAAGCTGTTTAATGCCACTCAGCGGGTGTTGCATGCATCAGTCCAAAAGAAGTTAAATAAAAAGCGCCCATCCATTAAAAAAAAGTGTCTCGCACGGCTCCGGGGGGGTGAACAAAGGCCTCCTGTAGCGAATCGATGCGTTTTTGTAAGAAAAATATCCATATTCAAAACGTAATAATCACTTTAATGTAGCTTGCACCAACAGTTGTACACGGAAACAGCTCCGGGAGCATGACGTAGGAGTTCGGCGTTGCGCATGCGCCGGTGAGTCTTGTGAAAACCAACGTTTACAGGATCAAAGGAAGCAAAGTTTCCTTACTTTAGCAAAGGAAAACCAGTCTCCTCTTGGCTTATATTGGCAGCGTCTCTCTACTAGTAGTGAAGCTGTGGAATTTAGTTATTAAGAAATATATGCTTGAACTTTTCAGTTTCTAAGCTATTTTATTGAGAAATCACAGAACAGTGTTGATAATACATTTCCGCGCTGAATGATTCTGTGCACGTGATGTGCACTACTGTCTGTAGCCTATGTGTGTACGTTACAGTGCAGCAGCGCATTAGATTAGAACGGCGATTAACTTACCTGTACAATAAGCTGTTTAAAACGTGCATTCTCCCGTTCAATTTCGAGCATCCAGTAATATAATCACA
>NW_015659563.1:1033508-1070566 GCF_001515625.1 Sinocyclocheilus rhinocerous | reverse complement strand
TTTTGAATATGGATATTGTTCTTACAAAAACGCATTGATTCGCTACAGGAGGCCTTTGTTCACCCCCCGGAGCCATGTGAGATGCTTTTTTTTTATGGATGGGCGCTTTTTATTTAACTTCTTTTGGACTGATGCATGCAACACCCATTGAGTGGCATTAAACAGCTTGAAAGATCAAAGACAATTTTTTATATAACTCCGACTGGATTCGTCTGAAAGAAGAAAGTCATATACACCTAGGATGGCTCTGGGGTGAGTAAAACAGAGCCTAATTTTAATTTTTGGGTGAACTAACCCTTTAATGGCCTGAACACTCCAGCAATGTGGACAGCATGTTTGACAGATTGAATTAAATGATACACGGATAGACAAAGCATCTCCAACCCCCATCATTATCAGAGAGCTATGCCCTGTAGGTTACATGTCTTCATCAGGAAAGAGATATAGGTTTTCCGGTGTCCATCATTTCAAATGGTGGACTATTCTTTGCAGTGTTCTGTCAGATGTAGAGAGTGATTGGAGTCCCTGAAGATTCACAGCGAGTCTCACCATGTCAGCTGGTGTGAGGTTGTATGTCAGTTGTGATAAGGTCATGTGACGCTTTGCTTCACCAGCCGTCCGAGTGCATTCGTGTGGAGATCGTTTCTATGAGTCTGAAGCCAGGCTCAAGAGTGGCGGAAGACAGTGCAATTGTCCGACTGTTTGTGGAGTACTCTTTCCTGGGCCTGCCATCAGTCGAGACCCCACTGTCCCTAAAGAAACCTCTGCCTGGACACAGCGTCTCCTACAACTTCAGCAATGGTGAACAACAACATTCATACTAATTTGCATGCAATACCAACCATTGCAATTGTTCTACTTTTTCTAGTATAGTATATATGGCAGCGTATTGAGCCTTATGGTAGAAAGTTGTGAGAATTGTTGCATTGATTAGGAAGACTCTGAATTTTCTTCTGGCCAATTTTGGGGTCTACACCTCAAACCTTCTAGAGTCATCATAGACTCAAAGTTACACTTTTCTCTACAACAGTGGTTCCTGGTCTTGGAGAACCTGGATGTCTCTGTTATCTGATACACATATTTGAAGTCTTGGAGTCTTTTCTAATGAGCTGATGAGTTGAATCAGTGTTTGATTAGGGAGATGTAAAATGTGCCATGTTGGGGGTTCTCCAGGACCAGGATTGGGAACCACTGGTCTACAACAGGGGTGTCCAGTCCTGCTCCTGGAGAGTCACTGTCTTGCAGAGTTTAGCTCCTATCCCAAACACTCCTGAACCAGCTAATCAAGGTCTTCTAGAAGCTTCCAACAGCAGGATGTTGGCCCTCCAGGAGCAGGATTTTCCTCGGGTTTAATGCCAACCTCAATAAACTTAGTGGTTTCAGCTTCTGCCCAACTAGATAACTTGGATAACTTGATCTAAAGCAGAGATCTCCAATCTAGCCACCGTCCTGCAGACTTCAGTTCCAAGTCTGCTCCAACACACTTGCCTGAAATTATCAAGTTGCCCTGAACACCTTGATTAGCTGGTTCAGGTGTGTTTGATTGGGATTGGAGTCTCCAGGAGCAGGGTTGGAGACCCCTAATCTAAAGTCATGACTCTGCTCCATTTAGATTACTTGGGTAATCCAGTGTTTTCCAACCCTGTTCTTGGAGGCACCTCAACACTAAACGTTTTTAACGCTTCCTAATCAAATGCATCTGAATCAACTCACCAGATCATTAGTAGAGACGTAGAGAAATAGATGGGTCAGATAAGGGAGACAGGGCTGCAGGAACAGGGTTGAGAAACACTGGGGTAATCCAAAGCACATTTATCAGCCACGTTTACTGCCCACCATTTTGAATTTTATACTGTTTTATACCTTGCTTGGCCACATAATCGGTTCTTGTCGCTGTATTATTTGACTAAATAATGCCAAATAAACATAATCTTTATTAGTAATTCATCAAAATAAAGAAAGAGACCTAAACAACATACAATGTTCTGACAGTGATCCATGTGGATAAGGAGAGTAACCAGTCCAGACGGCAAACTCTGAGGGCAGTGCTGGAGGGCCGGAACAGACAACTAGAGCAGTGAGACTCTTTCTGATCTATAATCAGTTTCTCTGTTGCTCATTAATTTGTCATGTAAAGTATATAGTTGTAGCATATACTACACTGGGCTGTCCAGCTCAAGTAAGCAGCTGACTCTTTCATTGGCTGTGACAGCATAAAGTTCACGATGGTGAGTGACCCTCCTGAAGAGGAGGAGCAGGACGAGGAGTGTGAGGATGTGGGTGTGGCCTATCTGCGTATTCTCGATATAATGGAGAAACACCGAGACATGAAGGACGTCAGCCTCAACAGTAAGTGTGTGTTTACATGGCATGACAAAATTCCAGTCACAACAAAAGTTTCAGTTTAGTTTGAATATTACAGTGGTGCTTATTTATGTTATCTCAAATCTTGAAATACTTGGTCATTTCAACAAATAGGATGTTAAACAGGACCTGGAACACTCTGTTTTCAACAAAGTATCAGTGAAAAGAGATGTTTAACCTCTGAAAATGTTGTTTGTCCACCATAGAAGGTCAAAATATACATTACATGATTTTATTTTGATTAATTTAATAACAGGGTGGCATACACATTTTTGCAAACACCTACATTTTGGTCAAACTAATATATATATGTTTTTCTAAATTTAATTGAATATCGATTAAACAGATTATCAAAATTATTACTGTGTGTTATTCATTTTTGCATATAGTCAATAACATATTCTTAAACATATATTTATCTAACATATGTAATAGTTCTTTCTCTAAAGAACATGATATTCGTGCATTTTTATATAATGAAAGAACAATCTGTACCCTATTCATGGAAAGTGCCATCTGCTGACTGTAAAAACTTTCTGTGTTTTTTTTCTGTCCCTCACTGTAGTTGTGGATGTTCAGGACAGCAGTGAAGTTATTGGCCATCTAGTTGTGACCGTCGAAGCTCTGGAGGCTCTAACGTCCATCATGAAAGATCCAGAGCGTGATCAACCTCTAACTACACTTGCTTAATTGACCAAAACCAATGATTTACTTTTTCCAATTGTGGAATATTAAATGTTCCTTAAATCATTTTCATTTTTAATTAGATTCACCGAAACGAAGTTAAATGTAATGCATGGGGCGGTCCGTTTGGTTTTAAACGCTACAGACGGTATAACATATGGGAACAAAAGAGTCCTTTATGTAAACGCCATCACGCGGCTTTGAACCCTTACGGTGTGAAATCATACCCTAATGTTTCTCTTTATGGCCTCCAGTGTTGCGTTTGATGGAGCGCTGATGTTTAGACCTTTAATAACTTTGCTTAATGAAAAGGCTGTTAAGCCTCATTAGGCAGCGCTGTGGCAGGCGGCGATATTTTATTGAAGGTGCGAAATGAAATCTAACTGGATTTAATGGGATTAAATCAAGCTCTTTAAAATGCTAATGCAGATTTTCACGCGTGTCGAGCTGTGGCGCTCGCGCAGACACTTCTTCTGTTTTGGTGTGTGCGATTGAGTGTGAAATGTTACTGTTATCTGCACTGCAGATCATTTGATATTTTCTTTATAGGTCTGCATATGAGAGTACAATTCTGATTATTTAGTATATTTTGTAGAGATGTAGATGCTTTATTTTGAATGTACCTTTGTAGACAGCCTTATAAACCGATATTTGTAAATGTCTTATATTTTTTTAACATTTCAGAGTAATGTATTCAACAGTTTTAGTGTTATTTCATTTTGTTCTCTGATTTTCTTAAAACCTCAGTTTTCCATTTTTTTATACTTAAAGTCGAGAAGAAACTGCATTTACAAGCCATTTGAATTTCGTGTAACTTACTTCTAAATAAGGAAACGTAACAAGAAAAAAAAAAGTAGGGGGGTAAGCATTGGAAATTGACTGGATGGTGAAAAGAGGTGTTCCATACCAGAATGGAGGTCATTAAAGGGATTGTTTAAAAAATGAAACCTTCACATTATTATAAACTGGTATGACTTTCTGTCTTCTACTGAACACAAAAGAAGAACACTGGGGTCCAAACAACATTGGATCCCATTGACTTTCATTGTGTGGACAAACAAAGCACGGAGGCATTTTACAAAATATCTTTTTTTTTAATGTTTCACACTGTCATAGAGGTTTGGGAACACATGTGCATGAGTTAACAAAATAAATAAATATATATATGAAGGAACATATTAAAAAAGTCAATAAAGTCCATAGCTAACAAGCTAACTCATGCTAACAACGGAAAATAATTTGTGTCTTTCTCCAGAAACATATTGGCAGATGTTTTAGTGAGTTTGACAGAGCTTTCAGTGAGGCTGTACTACTGTACATCAGTATTGGATCTTGGATGGCTAATGATCTCTCTGACGGGGTTCATATGTTCAGACAAGCAGCATCATTAGCCGAGCACATGACTTGATCAATATCATAGGTCGATGCCGAGCACTGCCGCCCAGTTCTGTCAGTTTCTCTGTCTTTCGCGTGTTCCCTCTCGCCGTTATCATGCAAATGACCCAGTCACCTGAAAAGAGGACAAGAAAAGGTGTCCCACAGGGTCTCATTAGCCATTCAGAGTTAAGATGTGGGGCGGGTCGTGTTGTCATGTGTAGATGATTGGAGCTCAGCCCTTTGACAGCTGTGACAGGCGTGTGGGTGGCCCCCTCCCCCCCTTTTCCCACTCTTGGCCCATCTGTCAAATCACCGCTGAGCACTCTGGGAAATGATATACAGGCCACTCCTCAATTAGACGTGTTAGGACAAGAGGGAAGTGTCATTTTGGTGACATGGATAACCTGAGCCCACAAAGGCCACTTACCGCCGGCAGATACTAAATGAATCTAGAGTGGAGCGAGTCACAGAAATATCAATTTAATCATCTCTCGGAAGGCACCTTGCACTTACATTTTGTTAAACCCAAAGCTTTATAGGTGACATAATGTGACAAAAGCGATAACGTTTAGGTTTCGACTAGGAACGGTGCTGGAGAAGTTACTTTAGCTTTTAAAGTTTACAATTTAAAGTAGTCCAACTACTAAAATAGCTACCCAGTAAACACAGAACATCCCCCTTATGTTAGTATTTGTTAGGTTTTACTTTTTATGACCATGAAATTATGTTCCAAGAATGTTGCAGGGAGGTTTTTCGATGCAACCTAAAAATAACTTTTTAATCTGCAAGTATTTCACTGCAACAATTTCATTACAAAAATGTTGTACAATAAATTCTTCACAAGTACTTGAACTAATTGAACTCTCTGTGAACATGTTAAAATGAAACTTTCCGACGCTGTATTCTAGAGAGAAAAGACAGTATCAGAGAGAGCTTTGGAACAGTTTACAGTTGACAAAAACTAACAATGAAGCATTTGTCACTGAACATCAAATCTTAAGTCTATTTTTAAAAGACTCTATTTGCAGATCGTAATGGGGCGACAGGGACGAGAGACATGCAGATCCATTTGCAAGCTTTTATTTAAAGATGTCACAAAACAGGCAAGGGTCAGACAATGGCGAACAGATATATTGAGGGCAAGACAAGAGAGTAATCCAAAACAGGCGTGGTCAAACGACGGCTAACAATATCCAGAGGGTTTGACAAGAGGGGTAATCCGATAACATGAGCAATGGTCCAGGCAAGGCGCAAACATAGTCCAAACGACAAGACAAGAGAACACCAAGACAGACAGATAATCAGGAAACAGGCAATCACAAGACAAAACAAGACTAAGAACTGAGACTGGGAACTAAGACAGGAAAACTAAACTGGCTCCGTAATGTAGCTATCGCCAGGAGAGTGATAAACGCTAGTGATGTTAGGTTCTTGAACAAATCGTTCTTTTGAGCCGGTTCTCAGGAAGTAACTGGTCGAGCTGGTTCACAAATCGAACTGAATCGAACTTTAGTTCCGGGTTGATGACGCAGGACGCACAGCCGAAGTAGCACGTCCAACTCAAAAATAACCAAATGAGCCGGTTCAACCAACTGTCGAAGTTTGCCGAGGATTACCGAGGACTCAACAAGAACCGAATGAGCCGTGGCGAAGTTTGCCGAGGATTACCGAAGATTCTGATTGAGTTGACGATACTGTGCAAGCCTGAGGCGCGTACTGGAAATATGCTTATGAATGTTATTAATTTACATTTTATTAAAACCTGCAAAAACCTTTCTGTCGAGTGATGTAAATACATTTTACAATAGTTTATTGTGCATGCATATTATATTTAAAGTTGCTTAAGCGAAATCAAGGAGTTTATAAGACTGGTTTATTCATTCTTTATACTGTAGACATGTAGAACATATCCGCGTTTGTGCATCAATGTCTGTAATGTGTGCTGTAGGTGCAAAACTTTTAGGAATCTTATCCAAGTTGTAGGCTAGTCAATATTGGTCAGTCAGTCGTATCTGAGGATCCGCGAATGAAACTGTGACCACAAACACCATTAACTTAAGTGAATTATATGGCAATAATCAGCAATATGCTTTCACACAAATAACTTTATTTTTGAATGTTTCAATATGCGTTGACACAAATGACTTATTTGAATTTTTCATTGATACAACATGGCACTGAGTTGTTAGAAAAGAAATGCGTAGAGACGTTATTGCTTGATGACGTCAGGAACCGTTGAATCGACTTTTTGAACCGGTTCAATGAGCCGATCTGTCCAAAAAGTACCGGTTCGTGGAAATGAATCGGACTTTGCATCACTAATAAACGCTAAACAATACTTGGCGATTTGAGTGGTTGTTATATAGTGTGTGTGTGATTGGCTGCAGGTGAGTCCAATCAGTGCAATGGAGCATGGGAAATGTAGTCCAGGGTGACGTGCAACAGTTTGTGTGGTTTGAGAGTCAATGTAATCGGTAGGCAACCTCTGGTGGCGAGCAGATGGAAGGCCACGGACCGGATTCGTGACGCAGATAATATAATATTAGTCAAATATAAAGTCAAATTTGTAATAAGTACATTTTAAATAATTGTTATATAAATCTTTTGTTTAAAGAAGTACACTTATTTTGATGTGTTGACTAGTTTTGACTGTCTTTTTGAACCGGTTCAATGAGCCGATCTGTCCAAAAAGTACCGGTTCGTGGAAATGAATCGGACTTTGCATCACTAATAAACGCTAAACAATACTTGGCGATTTGAGTGGTTGTTATATAGTGTGTGTGTGATTGGCTGCAGGTGAGTCCAATCAGTGCAATGGAGCATGGGAAATGTAGTCCAGGGTGACGTGCAACAGTTTGTGTGGTTTGAGAGTCAATGTAATCGGTAGGCAACCTCTGGTGGCGAGCAGATGGAAGGCCACGGACCGGATTCGTGACGCAGATAATATAATATTAGTCAAATATAAAGTCAAATTTGTAATAAGTACATTTTAAATAATTGTTATATAAATCTTTTGTTTAAAGAAGTACACTTATTTTGATGTGTTGACTAGTTTTGACTGTAGTGTGTTATTCAATATTATTTAAAGTTAATATATTTTAAATGCACTACTGTAAATTGCAACTTCTTTGCAAATGTGTATATTTAAATACATTACATACAAATTTTAATAGAAATTACAAAGTATATTGTAGTTGGATAGTATGTGAACATACTATGTACTTTAGTAATTACCATACAACCTACCCCTAAACATAACCCATGTCCTTATCTTATATTATCCAGTACTTTCTTAACCCACACTGTAAGTACAGGTAAGTGCATGTACTGTAAAATAAAGTATAACCTTTATTTCCTATAAATTCTTGTCAGTACATTCAGCAGCACACTTTAAAGATATTTTAAAGACTATGGAATTATGAAAGTATATAAAGTACTTAAGTCCTACTTAAATGGGTCAAGAAAGCACTTTTGTAACCACAACCTGTTAGCTGCTGGCACATAGCTACACAGGTGGCTACATTATTATGAAACAGTATATAGTGTACTTTACTTTAAGCGTAATTAAAGTTGTAGTGCTTATGTAGCAGCAGTTTTAAAGCAGTTATTGTAAAGCAGTTCTAAGGTCATTACAGTCCATGAAAGTGTTATCCACAGACCTTATTTTACTCAGAAATTTGAAACACATGCTAATTCACATGCTAAAACAAGTATGTTTTGACTGGCTGATTATTTTAAATTTTTTCTTACAGTGATGGCAGATAAATTACTTGTCGCTGGTGTTTATTGTGGTTTGACTGGCAGTCATGAATTGCTAATGGTGTCATTTAAAACTCAAACACACGTGTCCAAACGCGCAGCGCTTTGCATGTCCGAGACAGACAGACCCACTCCGGTCACTGAGGCGTGATGTTTGCCCTCACCGCTGTCTCGCCAGCTCCTCACCTTTGACTCGGTGCTGTATTTAGCGGAAGTGCTCTGGTTCTGGCCGGCTGTATTGCCGGGCTTGTCTAAATATGACTGGCCTGTCGGCAGGTTACATTACACTCACTCAAGCTCCTGCCCAGCAGCCCGTTCCAGCGCCGCAGGCCTGTCAACCGCATGATCAGGGGTGCATGAAGACAGGAGCCTCTATCACACTTCCTCTTTTTTTAATGTAGGCAGATTTCTCCTAAAATGGCTCTTGCTGTAGAGGAAGTGTATTTAGATGAGCCAAAGAAGAGGGCTTTGGAGAAACAGGATGTTGTTTGGACCAGTTCCTAACTGGTTTTTGATGGGCAGTGCTGGTCTGTTACTGGCACAGGTTGGCTAGTGTTGCAAGCAGGCCAGGCTGAGCAATGTGCCATGGTGGATGACCAGCCAAAACCAGAGTGAGAGTGTCCAAAATACACCTGATCATACTGGTCATCATTATTAAGCTCTTTCTGGTTCTTTATAAATGGTGACCAGCTTCAATTGCAGTTAAAACTAGGTTCTTTTGTTTGTTTGTTTGTTTTGAAAGTGGGAACAGAAATAGATCTAATATAATTACTTGAACAATATAAAGCAATATTTAAAAAGTACAGAAGCATTACCATGGCACAGTGATGTATTAGATGGTAACAACATAGTAATAACACTATTATTACAAATTATTTTGGGAATAACTGTGGTCTATGGCCCAAATTCCATGGAATTACTGTCCAAAAAACAAACCAAAACAAAACACAGTATTGCTGTGGTATACTTCCAAAAACACAGTATTACCACGGTAAATCTTTTGCAATAGTACATACATAAAAAGTACATGCATCTCAAATGAAATATGGTATTAGTCATTGGTGATATGCCCCAAAATTTAAGATGAAAAAAAAGGATTGAATGAATGAATGAATGAATAAATAAATAGTATTCTCTAAAATATAGTACATACCCCATAACTATTACCATAGTAATTGGTAAAAAAAAACTGCATAAGTTGTGCATATTGATTTATTTTAATTTTTTTTAAAAAAAAAAAAAAAAAAAAAAGTATACATATTCCATAATACACACTATAAACCTATTTTGTGATACTGCTATCATGACAAATAAAAAAGGTATTACATGCCCAAAATATGGTATTTACCCCATAAGTATTACCCCAGTAAAACTTTAAAAACACATAGTATTTTATAATACATTCCTAAATCTATGATAGTACTATCTTGCATGTCTAAAAACAAAAATATTGCTGTGGCACATGGCCAAACAAACAAACAAACAGTTTTACTACGGTAAATGTCCCCAAAACACGGTTTTGCAATAATGCATAAATAAAACATGTTATGCCATGATACATACCCAAAATAAATCATGGTATTACATGGTGCATGCCCCAAAATTTTATGTGAAAAATGGTTTAATATGAAAAAAAAGTCTCAAAAACGCATGATGGTTTTGCATGAAAAAACAAACAAACATGGTACTATACTACTAAAATGGTACTATATTAATGGCAGTATACTGTACTATATTGCACAATGTACTATATTAATAAGCATTCAACAACTATAATGCCAAAGATATGGTGTTGTCATGGCAGGAGGCATGGTATTACTGTGGAATGTGCTCTGGACTGAGACTGAACTGGATGAGATTCGTGGAAGGTGCAGAAACACCACTAGGTGGCGTTATGGCATCATTCTTTCCATTGAGATCCTGCCATCCTCTCAGTCTTTTACACTGAATGCTTTTTAATGGCATTTCTGTCACAAGACAAATTGTAATGTCGTCACCTCTTGCCCAGTGAACTCTCCCAAAAACTTGTTCCCTGCCCTGCTTTACCGTAATAATTAGCAGCACGAGGAGCGTTGCTTTGGTCGAGTCTTACGTGAGAACTGTGACATTCCTCAGGTTAAGAGACACACTCTCAGGCCATGTGTTCCTGACCCTGTGTTTTCATTGGCTCTCTATTAACAACGCTTTAGTGTGTGCGTGGCATGTCACCTCCGAAATTACATTTTCAAATCAGCCCTGTCATGCTTCATCTCACTGTTAATCGTTCACAGCGTTTAAGCTACTGTACAGCTCTCAGCACTAACTCACTCCGCTGTTTGTATGATATTTGTGTTGAGACCACGTGATCCATACATTTACCCCCCCCCCACCACACACACACACAAAGTAACAAAGCCATTCAATGCCTAACACACATATATATATATATATATATATATATAACATTTTAATTAGTAATAATGATAATAATAATAATAACTCTTCTTACCATCCATACTATAATTTTATTGTCAGTTAAATTATCAAGTTTAAAAAAAAACTGCATAAGTTGTGCATATTGATTTATTTTAATTTTTTTTATAAAAAAAAAAAAAAAAAAAAGTATACATATTCCATAATACACACTATAAACCTATTTTGTGATACTGCTATCATGACAAATAAAAAAGGTATTACATGCCCAAAATATGGTATTTACCCCATAAGTATTACCCCAGTAAAACTTTAAAAACACATAGTATTTTATAATACATTCCTAAATCTATGATAGTACTATCTTGCATGTCTAAAAACAAAAATATTGCTGTGGCACATGGCCAAACAAACAAACAAACAGTTTTACTACGGTAAATGTCCCCAAAACACGGTTTTGCAATAATGCATAAATAAAACATGTTATGCCATGATACATACCCAAAATAAATCATGGTATTACATGGTGCATGCCCCAAAATTTTATGTGAAAAATGGTTTAATATGAAAAAAAAGTCTCAAAAACGCATGATGGTTTTGCATGAAAAAACAAACAAACATGGTACTATACTACTAAAATGGTACTATATTAATGGCAGTATACTGTACTATATTGCACAATGTACTATATTAATAAGCATTCAACAACTATAATGCCAAAGATATGGTGTTGTCATGGCAGGAGGCATGGTATTACTGTGGAATGTGCTCTGGACTGAGACTGAACTGGATGAGATTCGTGGAAGGTGCAGAAACACCACTAGGTGGCGTTATGGCATCATTCTTTCCATTGAGATCCTGCCATCCTCTCAGTCTTTTACACTGAATGCTTTTTAATGGCATTTCTGTCACAAGACAAATTGTAATGTCGTCACCTCTTGCCCAGTGAACTCTCCCAAAAACTTGTTCCCTGCCCTGCTTTACCGTAATAATTAGCAGCACGAGGAGCGTTGCTTTGGTCGAGTCTTACGTGAGAACTGTGACATTCCTCAGGTTAAGAGACACACTCTCAGGCCATGTGTTCCTGACCCTGTGTTTTCATTGGCTCTCTATTAACAACGCTTTAGTGTGTGCGTGGCATGTCACCTCCGAAATTACATTTTCAAATCAGCCCTGTCATGCTTCATCTCACTGTTAATCGTTCACAGCGTTTAAGCTACTGTACAGCTCTCAGCACTAACTCACTCCGCTGTTTGTATGATATTTGTGTTGAGACCACGTGATCCATACATTTACCCCCCCCCACCACACACACACACAAAGTAACAAAGCCATTCAATGCCTAAATTTAAGCTTATTGATTTAAACACGGACATAAAAAGACTCTTATCAAGAGCACTGTAAAAGCATTAGCATGTTATTGACTGCACTTGCACCATCAGAGTCATTAAATTCATTGGACTGTGTTCCTAATCTGTTTTTCACTCAATGCTTTTCTCACATAGAAGTCATACAG
This sequence comes from Sinocyclocheilus rhinocerous, assembly GCF_001515625.1. Taxonomy (NCBI): domain Eukaryota; kingdom Metazoa; phylum Chordata; class Actinopteri; order Cypriniformes; family Cyprinidae; genus Sinocyclocheilus; species Sinocyclocheilus rhinocerous. The sequence goes on along the minus strand of NW_015659563.1, from coordinate 1,058,454 downwards.
CTAACGCCACAGACTGTGATACTGTTCAAGGCAAATTATTCACTTAACAGCCAGAAAAGAAAAGCAGTCCTTAGAGACCATTGGCAAAGAAAGTCTGAGTCAATTTATAAGCATTGCTTTGTAAATTACATTTTTTATACATTGCCTTTGTGTAATCAAACAACAACAACAACAAAACAGTATTTGCCTTGATGTCATAATATCATTAACTCCTCAGTACACCCATATGGTATCCAAACTGCATTTACTACATTAAAAACAAAATAAAAAATTAAATGAGCTTTTCATTTTCCATTTTCAATTGCAATTTATTCAGCCCTGTTACTAAAATTTGTAACACAAATACTCTGATCTATGTGATTTCATTATTATTATTAAAAGAATAAATGAACAAAATGTATAACATAAAATTGACACTTTAGGAACAAAATAAGCCATTAAACCCAGTTTAATGTTGTGTGTGTGTGTTCTTTCAATGTGTTTTTGGAAAATGTAGATAATCTAGTTTAAACTACATTTAAAATCCTTTTACTAAATTACAAACTAAATTAAACAAGCTTGTCATTTTCTATTTTGATTTTGTTTGAGATTTGCAAAATTTCAGCCTTATTAACAAATTTTGGAATATGAATGTCCTGCATGTGTTATTTCATATTTTTTTCTAATGCTAAACATTAAATAAACATAAAATATTTAGTGAATAACATTTATAAAGTTAAGAATGAGTAACAGGTTTGTAGATTTAGCATAAATTAAATGATCACTCATTACAGGCTTGTTAATTTTTAACCAATTGTTGGTTTATAGCAGGGGTGTCCAAACTACGGCCCGCGGGCCAAATGCGGCCCGTGGACAGTGTTGGGGAGTAACTAGTTACATGTAACGGCGTTACGTAATTTAATTACAAAATATCTCGATCACGAGGCCACTAAACAGCGCTGTGAGAAGCGTTTGAGTTTGGAGCAGAGGTTTCCATACAAACCACATATGTCAAAGGCAGATGAAACAGCGCTGACATTCTCAACAACACTAACGCGGAAAATAGGAAAAACATTGTGCGACAACAATGCAGTAAGAATACTTTTCAATCCACAAATCACCAAACATTTTGATTTACTGTAGTAACCGTAACTGTGGTATTGTGGCAGAAATGTTGCATATTTATACAGAATCTTCTTATATAATTAATGTAGACATATAGGCCAATTTAATGTAATGTAAGGGAGTTATAAATAGGCCAAATTACAGGCATATAGGCCAAATTACAGACATTTTTGATGCAGTTTGTGCTTTCATGTGTTAATAGATTAAATACCATAAAGCCATTCTATGTTATAATTATTAAAGCTTTAAAAACAAGATATTTGCAGATTTTTGTCCTCAACAAAACACAAGCTACTGCTACTGTCAACGCAACATCACACATACATATATATATATATATATATATAGGTAGAAGCATCCGGCCCCCCAGTGTTTCCACATCGTCTAATCCGGCCCTCTTTAGGAAAAGTTTGGACACCCCTGGTTTATAGTTAATAGACGTTGTGAATTAATGACACGTATGTATTTTTTAAATCTTTCTTACGATAACAGGGTTGAATGGTTAAACGTTGAATACAGTCTACACTACAATTTGTGTAAAACTGACTAAATTAAAAGTGATTACTATTTTTTTAATTAATATTTCTTAATTAATATCCTTGCACTATATTATAAACTAAATATTCAATTAGATTTTAATTTCTATATTGATTTAAATAAGATGTGTATTTTTTTTCAACTCTGTCACTAAAAGTTGTAAAATGAATACAGTGATCTGTGTTTTTTCATTATTTTCTAGCACTAAATGTTAAATAATCATGAAGCATTAAATGATGAATGTATACATTAAAAGAAAAAAATGTCTAAAATTAACAATGGGTAACAGAGTTGTGGGTAACAGGGTTGTAGATTTAACGTAAATTAAACTATCACTCATTACGGGTTAGCTAATTTGGAAGCAAATGTTGGTATCTAGTTAATAAACATTAACAAATATTTGTTTCATGATTTTTCTTACAATAACAGGGTTGAATAGTTACATTTGATAAATATAGTCAACACTACAATTTGCATAAAATTGACAGAATGCAAAGTGATTATTACTTTTATTACTATTGTTATTAGAGTGTTCAAATATCACTTTATTTTTTTCCACAATTTCATAAAATGTTCCATTTTTAATACAGAAAAAAATCATGCAGTAACAGGGTTGAACAGAAAATGTGGGACAGCTAAAAATTACTTTTTCGGGGGATTAAATAGAACAAAAGTCAAAATGATAATATTATTGAATGATTTTAATACATTTGAGAATGTTAAGACTATTCAATTAGATTTTAATTTCTATATTGATTTAAATAAGATGTGTATTTTTTTTCAACTCTGTCACTAAAAGTTGTAAAATGAATACAGTGATCTGTGTTTTTTCATTATTTTCTAGCACTAAATGTTAAATAATCATGAAGCATTAAATGATGAATGTATACATTAAAAGAAAAAAATGTCTAAAATTAACAATGGGTAACAGAGTTGTGGGTAACAGGGTTGTAGATTTAACGTAAATTAAACTATCACTCATTACGGGTTAGCTAATTTGGAAGCAAATGTTGGTATCTAGTTAATAAACATTAACAAATATTTGTTTCATGATTTTTCTTACAATAACAGGGTTGAATAGTTACATTTGATAAATATAGTCAACACTACAATTTGCATAAAATTGACAGAATGCAAAGTGATTATTACTTTTATTACTATTGTTATTAGAGTGTTCAAATATCACTTTATTTTTTTCCACAATTTCATAAAATGTTCAATTTTTAATACAGAAAAAAATCATGCAGTAACAGGGTTGAACAGAAAATGTGGGACAGCTAAAAATTACTTTTTGGGGGGATTAAATAGAACAAAAGTCAAAATGATAATATTATTGAATGATTTTAATACATTTGAGAATGTCAAGACCACTGAGACGGGTCCACAGTCATATTTTATAATCAGAATCCTGTCATTTTCCACTGCAGGAATACGGCAGAATTTTAAGAGGTACGGTTAGTGCCATTTTACTCACACATGCAAATCTGCATGCACGTGTGTGATTCTCTAGCATCTGTGTTGATAGAGCATGTTTGAGTGGTGCATTCATCAGTGATCAAGAGCCATGGATCTGTACAGCTTTCATTGAGCTGGAGGTTACAGCTGTGTTAAAGCTCCTGGAGTCCCCACAGGTACAGCACACACACACACACACACACACACGGACAGACAGACGGACAGACAGATCAATCTTTATATTAATGATCTCTACAGAGACAGATGAACTCTGCCCCCATCCACATTTAAATTACCTGCCCATTGTCTGCTGGCCGCTGCCGCCGCTGGCAATCATTTCTCAAACGCCACCTGGGTTGGTTTAACCTGAGATTAACACTTCAAGTGGCTGAATGTGTGTGTGTGTGTGTGTGATATATGAACTGGAGGTTTTGCTAAAAGATGTGCATTTATGAATGTGTAAAGGTGAATAATATATTTTCATAAAATATACAAAATATTCTAGAGGAAACCATGCCTAGTTTTCACTCTTTTTACTCCAGCAAATATTTTTTGGGAAAGGTTTATATTTTAAAAATTTTTTTAGACACATAATATAAAAAAAAACATTGCCTACAAATAAATTAATAAAAAATAGGAAAAAAAAAACAAATAAAATAAAACAATAATAATAAAAGCATTTTATAAATATAAAATAATAATAATAACAAAAGCAAAACATTTCCAATAAATAAAAAAAAAATAATAATAATAATAAATAAATAAAAATGCTGTATTTTATTCACCTTTTATTTGTCCAATAGCAGTGCTGATTGTCATAATGAAATGATAATTGTTAATGCCTGCAACAGGAAGTGACACTAATGTTATTCTCATTTCACAATCAAAACAAATCATACTTGCTTATTCTGAATAGTTTGATCATAACATTCAAAAGGTGTTCTTGCACTGAAGGGCCAAAATGCTTCTCAACTATATCACTAGCTCTGCGAATGAATGACCGATAGTTAGCGTTATTATAGCGCTCGTGACGGTTACGTGCGTGTATAGATATGCCTTTTCACACCTTAAGAGAATAAGCAGAATAAATTAAGGAGTCTATTGCCTTCTGGGTTAGACATTAGACATATTTGCTTCGGACAAGAGGGTGTGAAGCGTTAGTTATTAATTTCAATGTGTGTGGCTTGCTTTGATTAATGGTCCATCCATCTAACCTAGAACCTTCTCTAGGATACAAGACTTTGAGAAATTACAGCTGAATACAGTAGAGTGTTGCTGCATTTGAAAACACGGTTTAGCTTAATACTTTTTATAGATATTTTTTCAAACTGATTTGAGATTTTAGTGTATGGGTTACTAGTGAACTTTTAAGAAATCATATGTTCTCACCTCAGCACCAAAGTATCAGGGTTGTAACACATCGTCCCAATATTCAGATTAGTAGTCAACAAATATGGGGTTTAAACTGTCGATTCTTAAACTATTACCTCACAATTTGTTTTTTAACGAAGCACCAATGATTGTCTATAATTACTATCCATTAAGTTCAACATTATTTTAATTCAATTCCATAACAGTAAAATGGCATTCTGGTAGTATCATTCAGCTACTTTGTGCTTTTTAATAAATCACACATAATTGAAAAAAAAAGAAAAAAAGTTGCCTTAGCTGGCAAAATTATTACAGTCAGTGTTTTTGTGATTTTCATTAAGAACAATATGTTATCTATAAATAGTTTATTTCCTATAACAGAGTTGAAGTACTGAATTTCACAGGGTTGACATAAGTAAGTAATCTAGAACTAAATGTTGGTTTGAGGTTGATAAACAAACAAAAAAAATTATAACAAATAAGTTATACACATTTTCTTAAAATAACAGGGTTGAATAGTTAAACTTGACAAATACAGTCAACACTACAATTTGTGTAAATCGATTATATGGAACGTCATTAATATATATATTTTTTACTATTAATTCTACTTCCTGTCAATGAGAGGGTCCTAATATCAATTACAGGGTTGTACACAAAATTTTGTTTCGTTTGTTGGCATTCAGTGTTATGGGGTTGAATATCAGTGCAAAAACAACTAGTAACAACCTTAGCTGGCAAAATTATTATAAATTACAGTCAGTGTACTTTTCAACCACAATATTTTATCTATAAACACATTTTTTTCCTATAACAGAGCTGAACTATTGAGATTCACAGGGTTGACATAAGTGAAAACATAAAGAAATGGCAATAAACACTGTAAGAGAGAGTTACCACATTTTGAAGCATGCAGTAAAAAAGACTTTGATAAAGAGTCTTCCTAAAACATTATGTCTGGAAGATATAAAACCATTATTTTTTAAAATGGGGAAAGCTACAGCATACCGTTGTTGAACAAAGACAAATTATGCATGTCATATCAACACACCTGATATTAATTCTATCAGTCAAATGCCACCATTTCCTGAGAATTACCCATGTAATTTTAAAATACATTTGATTTTCTGAATTTCCTGCGAACACAGATAAAATCAGCACTGTCATCTGACTGACACCTTGCACAGTCTCACATTGTCTGATGACCTCTGACCCCTGAGACCTCAGCAAGCATCTGTGTGTGTGTGTATTTGTGCTCTCAGCACATTCCAGGAGTCCAGTAGCACCAGCCTTACATTTCTAGCAACTAGGAGGCAAATGTGCTTCAGGTTTGATGGAGGTGCTGTAGGTTCAGCCTTCAGTTTGTCACTGTGTTTGTCTCCCCTGACAGCTTTATGTGATCAGGGCGATTCGGGGATGGGTGTCAGGTAGGTAGTGTATATGACAGCTTAACTGAGTAAATACAGTGATCTGTCTGCCAGCTGCCAAACACACTCAAAATCTACTGCCATCCACTTCGCCGGGTGATGGAGGATTGAGCTGCAGTGCTGAAATATTTCTCAGAACAGTCTGTATGCTTGTCCGGACAGAAACTCGCTCTTAAAACAAATCATTTGAATGGGTTTGTCGTGTCTTACAGATTCTGTTTCCTTCCCGTTTGTACAGAAGCAGCTACATGTGAAGTATGCTAGCAGACTTGTGTTATTAACCCAGCTTTGTGTGCGATGACATTTGTGTTTGTAACAAAGTCACATTACACTTGAAATGTTCTAGTTACAGTATATCTATGTTACTCTGTGTGACTGAACTAGCTGTTCAGTCCAGCTGGTAAATATTTAATTACATTTCACGTGTGCATATGATGAATTTTAGGAGGGGGAATCAAATCTAAAGAGACATGTGCATATCCAGCTCATATCCAGCTCATATAATCAAAAGGGTGGGGGGGAATGAATAAATAAATACCTTTTAATGATTTTAATGAGTAAGTTTTTTTATGGTATAATGTATTAATTTTAGTCTGATCAGTTTTGTAATGTGTGTTTTGCAGTGTTATGTTTTGATGCTAAAAACGTTTAATGACAATTTGTCACTGTGGTTAAAACCCTTTCTTGAATAAAATAAAAATAATAAAAATAATGAGCGCATCTTGTCCTTTATGATTTTGTAATAACCTCCTGTTATAATGATGGTAATCAAATGTTCGTTTACATTATGGTAATGAGAATAAGAGAAAATGTAGTTGATTGTTTGAAAATATTCTGATACTGCAATATATTATATTTCTCCCTTGTAAATTCATCTGTCACTTATGTGTTTTTTTTTTTTTTTTTTCTTCATTAACACTCTAAAGAGATTGTAATTATTGAAATTAATGATGGTAAATGGCTGCAAAGTAGAACAGAACCATTTCTCTGTTTGTGCTGTTCTTTTTAAAGCAATCACACTGTATATAATCTTAGACATAGGACTGGAATATGACTGTTAGGTTGCTTCTTGCGAGTTTTGCGACACTTTCAAAGTGAAATGTCCGTGAATCTGGCAATGTTTTATTACTTTATTCGTTGTACGTATTGTGACACTTTGAAAAGAAATGACATATCTGGTGAGTGGAGCTAAAAGCTTAATGCTTTATCGCGTTTGAAAACAACATAGCGCCTACACTAAATCAAACCGATAGTGTTAAGAAAAGCAAACGTGAGATAAAAATGCATCTGACAGCAACCAAGCATTTTCAGATTGCTTCAAGTCTTCAAGCTTTTTTTTTTAGTGATTTGTGTTTCACAGACTCGTACCCGAATGCTCCGCATCACAAGTGCAAAACTGTACCAGGTGCGCTACCAAGCAAGTTTACCACATCAGAAAAGCCATACATATAGAACTGATTATGTGATGCACGCGTCGACATGAGTAAGTTTTTTTATGGTATAATGTATTAATTTTAGTCTGATCAGTTTTGTAATGTGTGTTTTGCAGTGTTATGTTTTGATGCTAAAAACGTTTAATGACAATTTGTCACTGTGGTTAAAACCCTTTCTTGAATAAAATAAAAATAATAAAAATAATGAGCGCATCTTGTCCTTTATGATTTTGTAATAACCTCCTGTTATAATGATGGTAATCAAATGTTCGTTTACATTATGGTAATGAGAATAAGAGAAAATGTAGTTGATTGTTTGAAAATATTCTGATACTGCAATATATTATATTTCTCCCTTGTAAATTCATCTGTCACTTATGTGTTTTGTGTGGTGATTTATTTGCTGCTGAGAACATGAAACCATCTTTTTTCTTTCTTTTCAAGAGACATTTAGAAACCCAAACAATCTTTCCTGTTCCACTTATATAATGATAATAATTTTACACATTGCTTATCTATGCAATTCATGCTAATACTAATAAATGTTTTTTTTCCATTTCTGAGTCTATGAGAATGCATTTTTTAAAGGTGCTGTAATATAAAAATAGCGTAACTCTCATACAGTATGGATCTTTAAGGCATGAAGGAGTATTTGCGAGAATGTTTTAATCAAATATAGCATTTAACCTTCTAATCAATATTAATAACAAAGCAAAATACTTCTCTTTCTTCATTTAATAAATCTACAGGTCTCATTAGATGTATAGCAGATAATATTGTGCTGTAGATAAGTGTTTGTTTTGGTTAGCCGCGGCAGCTAAGGTAGACCGGCAGACTATATCCTTGGCTAGAATGATTGATTGAACCTTTTGTTTCCATTTACCCTTGAGGGCAGAGAGTCAGTATATCCATTATTTATGGCTGCCTTAGTGTGGTGGGCCGCCCGCTTGGCCCTTGTGTTCCGCAAATGCACTATGGTAAAAGTGTTTCGAGCTCATAACATAGTATTGTGCAAGAAAACTTGTGAAAGTAAGTTTTTATTGATCAATAATCTGCCTCTGTAATAGTAATTTGTGTGAAAAGGAATAAAATGTGTTGATGCTTTTACTGATGTTCATGTTGATGTTCATGCCAGCTGGAAACTGCAGTGAATTGTATATGCGTAGGTACATTTCTGGAATTTTGCAAACATGCAGAAAGGGGTATGTTTTTTACATGAGCCCTTATTGTTTTTATAAGTGTGGAAAGTTTGTGAATAGACAAAAATGAAATACATTCTTACTCTTCAGACTATGCAGATCTGTTTTGAGCTCCAAGTCAGATTTGCTGGTTTTTGCTCATTTGTTTTAGGCACTTGTCTGACAGACATGTGTTAATTGAGAGTGAGTGTTTGTTTGAGTCATTAGATGACCTCAGTCTCTCACGGTGCTGGAAGTGCACGTGGCAGGGATTAATGTGGTGCCACTGCGCGAGGTTGTCTCATCACTCTGACAGTTTTGACAGTTCTCCTGCCGAGATGCTGATGCCAGGAACGTCAAACTAATATTGCGACATGATTGGCACTCCACAAATTCAAACAAGCTCATGTGATGATATTCTTTGTAATTGGTGTGTGCAGAGAAACAAGGATAGGCAATTTGAGTTGTCAACCCTAATATGGCTGTTTATAATGGACTGATGCCTCTTCAGAGAAAGAGAGAGAGAGAGAGTGAGAGAGAGAGAGAGAGAGAGAGAGAGAGAAAATTAGATATGCCCAGCACAATAAAACTTTTAAAAGTTTATCTGAGAACCTTCTGTGGAATATGACACCGTTTGAAACAACCCTGTAAAATTACCCTAGACAGGGGGCGCTATGCTGTAGAGCTGTGTTCACACATGGTTGGAATTACCTAAATTACAAAATTCCAATTTATAAATTGTTACACATACTCATAGAATTTGTACAACTTGTAAACTATGAATTTTCTGAGAGCTCCGACTTGTACCACATGACTTCAGCAGATTCATTCAGCTCTGAGCTGAACGCCATAGGTTGTCATCTCATAATTACGGTAATTACGACATCACAACATGGCGTGACCACAGCATAATGGAGTCTGTGCACAAGCGTAACGATGAACTTCCGCTGCCGACAGAAGTCGGGATATCAGTTTCCGGTTAACTTTCACGTCGCCCAAAATGTCAGTATTTTCTAGATGTCTCTGAGATCTGTCTAAAGTAAGCATCAGCGATGTCCATCGTATCGTTGATGCCTGGTCCTCTGCTTCAACACGCAAGCGGAACAAGGGATTCAAACTCTACAGATCGAGTTATCAGCACAACTAGTTTAATCTAATGTGTTGTGGCGGCAGCTAGCGGCTAAGCTAGTTAGCGACGAGTCCAAAAATGACTCCTTTTGATATTGTGCTCAAGCACAGGCGGTCGACGCATGCTCACTAGAAAGTTTAATCTTTGCCCAATGTTTACGCAATTTCTATTCAGAATTTATGACCGGCAAAATATTTCTTTGTACTCATATAATCTGGAGTTGCGGATATCTCTTAACTAGAAAATGGTTTACTTTCGAATGTCCACATTGAGCTGGGATAGGAGGAAAAAAAAACTAAAAAAAAAATGACAAGACTTGGTCTGGGCTAGCTTTCTTGTAACAGCCTCATTTGCTGCTTAACTACCATTGTTGATGCATCTTTGGAGAAATTAACTAGCTAGTTGCACATTTTTAAAACCGTAGTCACATGGTCACACCTCCATCCCATCATTTGAACCAAGTTGGTTCAACAATATAGGACTGCCGTTAATGATGTCACACACAGGTGGTTGAGTAACAAGTTCTGCTAATTAATCGATTCAAGATCACAAATAAAGTCGGATTATTATATTTGAAATGAATCATTTCTCGATTCGCGATGCATCGATTTATTGTCCCAGCCCTAGTGTTTTCACTCTTCAGGTCGTCAACTTAGAAAATGGTTTACTCTCGAATGTCCACATTGAGCTGGAATAGGAGGAAAAAAAACAAACATGTTGCTGTACTGAACAAACATGGCATCTGAGGACCACTTCACTATTTTGAGCTCTGCTGTTTTGCTTTATCGGGTTTCCTTATACGTCACGCTCCGGAGTTTCCTAATGCATTCATGCACATGCACACTCTTCAAAAAATTGGCGCTGATTGTTGACACGTTAAAATACATCAGTTGCAACGTATATACAGATTGCACTGCATGTTAGCTTGCTTATTTTGAAATGAGCATAAAAACACTTTTTCGAAATGGAAAAGGCTTCTATTATGAGCTTGGACAACACTGATCAGACCCACACTGATGAGTTGCGAAGCCTCTTAAAGTCCACAGAACACGGGCCTGTCTGGTCCTCATTGACATGACATGTGAATGAAGCAGCAGGAGGGGCGAGTGATATTCAGCTCTCCTGACCTCTGTGTCTCTCGGCTGACCTCTGCCGTGACACTCTCAAACACAATACATCTGCACTGTCCGCTCATGACAGCTCAACACTGACGACTCCTCAGGGCCGCTGGAGATGCCAGCACGCCCGGAAACAAGCTTTTGTCGCTGATGGAGATTGATATTCTGTGTCTCTCTTGTTTTGTTGGCCAGCCTGATGGTTTCCTGAATAGCAGTCTACATGTCATTTGCATTGTGGAGACATTAATTAAGCAAATCAAGCATTACTGTGATTTTACCATGGTTAAGGACTGTTCTTAGGCATAACTCCTTATCAATCCAGTCAGGTTTAAGAGTCGGCACTGCTGAATGTAACAAAAGTAACATATTTTTAAGATGCAAAATTTATTATTGCACATTTATACATTATTGTAGTAAAATTCTGTGTTATATAGTATTCAAAAATCAGTGTATTGTATATGTTATTAATAATAATTAAAGATTTCAATAATAATTAATAACAATAGGCTTATGTTTTTAATTATAATTAACAATATAAGTGTATCCATTCAATCAAGATATAGCAAAATCCTGGAAGTACGGAATGTAGATAAACTGTGTTGGTATAATTATAGATTATAATTAAAATTATAAATTAATTGCACTATAGTTAATCAATTATTATTAATCTCACCACATTAACACATTAAACAATCAAGGTGCATGTCTATCAGCATCTCATAAAAAAAAAAATATATATATAATTTTTTATTTTTTTTTTGGACACAGCACACGAGTAAAAACACAAATGCTGAATGTTTTGTTTGTTGCATTATTGAGAGGATAGCACGCAGCACGTGTTTAAATACTCAAAGTATATTTTTATTTTATAATAGTTTTTATATATAGTTATTTTCAGCTTCTTTTTACCCCTGGGTGAGGAACCAGGAAGTTAGCTGAGAGTTTATCGCAAACCTTAAAGGTGAAATTTGTGTAAAATCTGACAACTATCATCACCGAAGAGATTTTCAAAAATAATGACTGTTTTCAAACAGGTTTTTCAGCACTCATTCCTCCATTTGACAAACAGATTGTCCCACCTCAAACCCACAGCATTGGCTGAACTAGCTTTGCTGTTTCAAGCTAGTGGGCTGGGACAATAAATCGATGCATTGCGATTCGTGGCACTATAGTTAATCAATTATTATTAATCTCACCACATTAACACATTAAACAATCAAGGTGCATGTCTATCAGCATCTCATAAAAAAAAAAATATATATATAATTTTTTATTTTTTTTTTGGACACAGCTCATCCTAGTCAGAACTAGCCATGCGTTTTATAAATTCATATTTGTTATTGACAGTTCATATTTACTATATTCACAAATATTCAACGTAAAACAGCATTGTCGTACATTGCCTATATATTCAAGAAAATATTTATGGACATGATTAAATTATTATTATTATTATTATATAAATTTTTATGGAATTATTTATTATTATTATTATTATTATTTAATCACAGCACAATCCATTTTTAATTATTTACGTATAAGTAATCACACTACAGTAGTACATTAAACAAGCATAAACAGTTTGTGTTTATCAGCACTTCATAATGTTTTTTGGATGGAGCTCAAGTCAGAATGTGTTTTATAAATTCATATTTGTTATTGATAGTCCTTATTTAGTCGCTATCAGAGGTTACTATTGGTTTCCATGGCAGTATCTAATGACAACAAACTTCTGGAATCTCACATTGTCCTTCTTTGTGCTTCTCCAGAAAAGGCTCTATAAACTTCTATAAACCTGAACAGATTTTCTTTCCTAAGCACCAAAGGAGAAGAAGAGAGCTCTTCTATAGGCAGCATATGGCAAAGCGTGAGGCCAACAGTTGGTTCAGTGAAGATCTACAGAAGCGGACAAAGAGAAGTTCACTGCTCACTGGCATCTCAAACAGGGGGCAGGAACAAGATGTTTTACTGCGACAGTCTGTTGATGATCGACCACTGAGAGCCACTTTTGTCTGTGCCTCCTTCAGCATTCAGAGGCATGTTTCTAAATGTTTTACACCTCATATAATGCTTTGAATGTGTCCGGCACACTCTGACACTGATGGAGCGTTGCTGAGTTAATAGAGCGTCTGCTGTTGGTGGAGATTCTTGTAAAGCTATACTATTAAAGTCACAACACGCTGTACTTCTGTATTTGGATTTATTTCTGAATGAAACAAGAAATTCAATGAGACAAAATGTAGAACGGGACTTGATTTTGATGAAAACTTGGTGTTAGACACCAGCATGGAGGCAGATGGTTGGAATTTGTGAAAAGGCAGAGACGGGGCAAAGCGGGCTTGTAAGCTGACAAACACAGTTTTTTTTATTTTTTTTTTAACTTTGGAATAATTGGAACTTACACATTTTGCACAATATGTTGTATATTAAGAATGTACAGATCAATTTTGATTTCCTTTTGACTAATAAGTAAGCAGACATACATTGTGTGGGAATTTATTTTCATGTTTTTTAAAATAAATTTGTGTTGTTGATTAGGCCTATTACTTTCTTAAGGTTTAGTCATTTTATAGGTAATATTTAATAAGGTTCAAATTTGTTAACATTAGTCAATGTGTATTGTGAACTAATGAGTTTTATTTTTTTTAACAGCATTTTTTTTAAATCTTGGTTTTAAATTTAGAAATGCATTATTAATTATTTCAAGTTCACACATGTGAAATAAAAAAGTGTGCTTAATTGTACTGAACGTGCACTTGTAGTGTACTTCAAATCTTAAAAAGTATATTTTTATGTACTTGCTATACCTGTAGATTCTTGTTTCTTAACACACTTGCAGTGTGTACTGTACACTTTTTAAAAGGGCATTATAAGGTCAAATTCATTTTTTCCCCTGAAAGTACATTTTTGATCATTGTTTTAATAATCTTTTGTCATGCTTTAAAGAAGTACACTTATTTTGATGTGTTGACTAACATACTAAAACACATGTAAAGTACTTGATTATAACTAAATTGCACCTTCATCATTAACATGTAATTACACATTTAAATTCTCAACATACAAATGTCAATAGAAATTACATTAAATATATATTTTAGTTTTAACATAAATGATTTTAGTACATTTGGCAGCATACTTTAACCATATTCAAAGACAATGGAAGTATATTATGACATTAAATATAAACTATGAAAGTAAGTAAAAAGCACTCTAAAATTCAGATAAATGCATTTCATATAAATTCAAACTATAACAGATTTTAATTTAATTGCATTTTGCAAATGGGATTTTGCAAATACATACACTGTGGATTTATATTCACAAATATTCAAGGTAAAAAGGTGTTGCCATAAAGGCGTGGTTTATTTGAATGGCCGTTCTCTGAACCCAATCCTGGAGTCACAAAGTTGCATTTATGTCTACACTAGAAGACAGGTATCGTCATCTGTCCATAAACACAGTGTCTAAAGAGGCCGGTGCTGACAGAGGATATCTTAAGACCAGTTCAGTGTCTGTTTTGTGTGAGCATGAGCGAGCGTTACTCAAAGCCTGTCGACGGCCTTATTGTGATGGTTCTAACATGCTTGGATGGGATGTGTGGTTCAAAGAAGGGTCACATACTACTACAAAACATTAAAAGTTGAGGTTTAAAACATCTTTTGACAAATCCTCCATTGAACAGGTTTAGTTTTTAGCTTGCAATAGTGAATTGTATCTTATCCATTATATTTTCTTATTATATGAAATTTAAAGAACTTCTGTTAGTTCAAGTGTGCAATTATGAGTTCAAATTGCCTGAATACTGATCTTACTATTTAAACTCACATTGGTATCTGATTTATTTCTACATTTGAAAGTGGTGGAATTGAAATCTGAGATACAGATCTCGACCCTTGCGACAGACCTTTGTGTCTTTGTTTGGTCTAGTGACAGCACCTTTCACTATGGCCCACTCACACCATGAAGTCTTGTGTGTGTGTGACCTTTGACCCCTGACCCTGGTTGACACCTCCACACCCACCCAGGAAATGACCTTACACTGACCCGCCAACATAAAGCTCTGAATTACCCGAGTTAAAGATGGCCGTCATCTGCCCGGGCGGGCGAGCGATCTGGAGGAGCCAGCAGCAGGGGGCTTCCTGGGCTTATTTAAGATAGGCTATTACATGATAATGGTCATTTGAACTAAACGATGAGGGGCTTTAGGGCAGGCAGGGGGCAGGATGATGAGAGCTGAGGCAGAGAAGCACTGGTGGGCCACATTTGATAAATGAAGGGGGAATCAACACCCATCTGCTCCATCTTCTCTAGTGCATCACGCTATGCACATTTGCTTTTTATATTTCCTGCACCATATCTCTCTTTTATCACTTTTGCTGTGTCTATCACAAACTACAATTTTTCTTTGACTTTTAAAAGGTGTATTTTATCATTGTATTTCATCCTCTACCAGTTCCATATGCAGAATAGTGTTGTTTAAGTGTCTGACCAGCCATGCAGAACGACAGGGGCTCAGCCAATGGTGTAAGTTTGGGGCGGGACTGTCTGTTTGGGTGACCAGTGGAAGACAAGAGGAGTGGTGAGAAAAAAAAAAAAGGTTTGAAAATAACAAATCTGTTTGGTGAAATTGGCTAATGGAAAAGAAATTATACACTTCATCCTAAAATATTTTTGAGCTTGTTTGACTTTTATTAATCAACAAATTAGATAACTATCTGTATATCCTATCGGTATCCTGGTGGCATGATAATATCCTGCGACCTAAACCTCATAAATATAACTTCTGTTCTGTACTGTACTCTACAGCGCTGCCAACTGGTCAGGAGATGGCTATTTTTGCTTGTATCTTTTGACAAATTTGACCAAATATCAGTCATTTTGGGTGCAGGTCAATTTGAATTTTATTGTAAAAGTGCTATACTAATATATATATATATATATATATATATAATTCATATTAATAATGCAGCAAATTTGTGTTTATTGATCAAAAATAACTCCAGAACAGAACAACCAACTCCAACTCACGCAACTCACATGAACTGACGATGAACAGAAGAAAACACGGCTTTAAAACACTGACACAAACCATTTACACAGGTGCAGACACTAATCAAATCAATGAGTAACTAAGGTCACAAACTAGTGGTGGGGAAAAAGGAACAAAGGAAACTAGGTAGAACAAGAAAAACTACAACAAAAGCAAAACAGAACAGAACATACACATGACACCATTCTGTCAAGAAAATGTTTAGAGTAGCTGATTGGTTCTTGTAAGCTGGCAACACGATATATCTTTCCTGTCTCTTATCTTATTTATATCCATCTCACCTGGTACACCTCAGCACTGCACACAATGAGAACTGTCCTAGCCCTCCTCCTCCCCAGCACCACCTGTCTTGATCTGAGAGTTTTTGAGAGTTGTCATGATTAAAAAATACTGATGCAACCAAACCTTTTTTTGTAATTTTACCAATTTTACATGAAATCAAAATGTACACTATTTACTTTGTTAGCGCACATTGCTAGTCTTGAAGTGAACAATTAATCCAATTAATGTACTGAAAAAAAAGTACAGTAATCAAAATAATTTGCTTCCGCTCTGGAATGGCATTCCTTCTCTGATGATGTCAGTTTGACGGCTTGGGCAGAATATCCTTAACCACGCCCCTCCAACCGTTAGTTTGCTGCGAGCGAGAGATAGAGAGGAGGAGAGCTAAAATAAATCCCCGCCCTCTTTTCAATATTCAATTTCAGTTGGAAATACGTCACAATAATGAAGTCGGCAGCAACTTCTGGTTCACACGGACTTTAATTATGGAAAGTACATACCGTTGCTCTTTTGTTAGTTTTGATTGCTTCTATTGTCCTCAATTGTAAGTCGCTTTGGATAAAAGTGTCTGCTAAATGACTAAATGTAAATGTAAATGAAAGTATCAACTTTGGGTTTCTTTGGCCAAAAAATAAACATGGAACCAGGACTTGTCATAGGCCTGACTTGTACTTAGGTCTCCCGCATGAGTGCCACAGCTGTCACATGCTAACCGCTATGCTACAGCTCCAGCAAGCCCTGGGGAGCGGCGAGGGCCGAGGGGGGCCTGTCACATCCTGCTACTGCTCTCTGTCACAGAGCGAACACACACACTGGCTATTATTGTAGCGCTGGGCAGAGAGCCACACAGGCAATCTTCAGCCTGTCCTACTCTATTAATTTACTTAAAGCGTGCTCTGTGGTCGAGACCTCTTCCTTTCATCAGCTTGAGTGAACGAGTGTGTGTGTGTGTGTGTGTGTGTGTGAGTAGGAGATCATTACCAGCTTTAGTACTCACTTTGTGCCATGCCATACTTTAGCACAAAGCTTCTGTGTGAGATTATAAATGTCTGTTTGTGGTGGTAAAAAAGGTTTTGAAGGGCATGAGAGAGAGAGAGAGAGTTGTCTAATGGAGATCTTTAAATAAATAAATCTCCTGCGTGCTCTGTGATCACACAATCTGAGAGAAACACTACGAAGAGCTAATGTTAGCTGGACATCATATTACATTTTGACACTTTTTAATGATGGGGGAAAAAAAGGAAAACATGGAGTATAGAATTGAGGAATGTTGCAAGCCAGACTCGAACCTGCATTGCCCGCATGAAAACCACACTGACACATCAGCAACATGTTACATTAGAGAAGAACACCCTCTTTCTTTCTTTCTTTCTTTCTTTCTTATTACGTTATTAATGTGTTAACTAACATGAACAAGCAACGGACAATACATTTGTTACAGTATTTACTAATCTTTGTTAATGTTAGTTAACGAAAATACAGTCGTTCATTGTTAGTTCGTGTTAATTCACAGTGCATTAACTAATGTTAACAAGCACAACTTTTGAATTTAATAATGCATTAGTAAATGTTGAAATTAACATTAGCTCAGATTAATAAATGCTGTAGAAGTATTGTTCATGCTTAGTTCATGTTAAACAAAAGTAGTTAACTAATGTTAACTAATGAACCTTATTGTAAAGTGTTACCCTTTTTCTTAATCTTAGTTTTTAATATTAATCCTAATTTCAATATTTGTTACAAATGTTTTATAATCAAAATTGTCTAATAATATTACTTAATGGACTTGAGAGAACATGAACTAATTTACTATCATTAACAAAGATTAATAAATACCGTAACCATTTTTAATATTTTTTTTACTCAATACTGTAACTCATTGTTATTGTTAGATAATGCATTATAATGTTATCCTTATTGTAAAGTGTTACCATTATTATTTTTTTAAATTTGTTTGTTCATTCATTTGTCTGTGTTTTGGTTTATATTAAATTTCTTTCTTTCTTACTTTTGTTTGTTCTTTTTTTTTACATTTTTTCTTTCATTTGTTCTTTTATTCATTCTTTCTTTTATTCTTTTACTTATTCAATCATTCTATCTTTCGTTTGTTTGTGCATTCTTGCTTTCATGCGTTAGCTTTCTTTCTCCCCCCTCTGCCAACATCTGTGGCACTCATCCGCAGTCATACATCAGCGCTCGTGCTCGTCCTCTCGCTGCAGCCACAGACGGACACTGAGGTTTGCGAGCGGCTCGTCTCGTCAGGTGTGAACACTGTCTTCCATCCCTCAATCTGTCAATTAGTGCGGCTGCAGATCAGAGGAGAGGGAGTGTGGGCCTTTGATAGTGGGCAGAACGGCCCGTCACACAAGAGAACAGGGTGGAACAGAGCTGACAAGGCTATTTTTTAACTCGTCTTCCTCTTTTGTGAGGGATTTTTTGAAAGTTCTCAAATGTTTTAGGATAAAACATGTTTAGGGTATATCTTTTTTACGTTAACCTGACGGCCTAATTACAGTACGTAACCTGTTCTCTCATTTCAGGCTTCCTGTTTGTCACAGTCTAACATGGTAAAGTGTCTCTCAGTAAAAGCTGTCTATAAGATACACTGTAAAAAATGACCGTGAATTTAACGGTAAAAGTGGTTATCAGTGTATTACAAAGGTACAAAACAGATTTTAGTACTTCAATAGGTTGGTATATTAACATTATATCAGTTAATGAAATTACGGTATTTAACTGTAAATTTAAGTTAAAACCTAAAACGTTGCTACCGTATTTTTTACGGTAAAATTCCGGCAACCACAGCTGTCGTTTTTTTACCGTAAATTTTACGGATTTTTTTTTACAGTGTACCCATGTGTGATGTGTGATTTGGCGAATGACCTTCTGTGTTGGGGGCTCCGTATGGGTCTTAGCGAAAGCCGTCTCCTCCATAAGACTGGCACGTTTTGGCACCTCGGGCAGACGCATAAACAGATGCAGTCTCTGTTAGTAATGACAGGTGATTATATGTGGCAGCAGTGCCAAGGCAATTAAACGGCGGGCTGACGGCACCATTTGGCGCGCTGTTATCCCAGCGTTAAGGCTAATTGTGGCAGCACTTTCACTCCTGCCAGGACACTGCTTCGAACATCGTTAATTTTACACCAATACATGTCGTCTGGAGATGAGTGCTGGCTCTCTGAGGGCTCCTCAATTCAGGGTGGGATCAGACACGGTGAAGTAATTACCCAGCGTTTCATGATTATAATCAGTCAAACTGCTCTCTGTGGCGATGTTCCTCTTCACGTTTCGCTTCTCTCTAAGGCCACTGCTCAAATTTGCAAGGCAGTTTGAAAATATTGGTAAACAATTGAGTTTTGAGGCATTGTGTTTTGAGGTACATGAAAGACATCATTAGGTACATGAGGTACATCTCTTTAAGACGTCATTATACATTGGAAAATGAAGACTTTTAACCTTCATCTGGACAAACAGTCATTCAGTGGAAGAAACACCATGTGTCACACGTGATGTCCCTCGGAATTTTGAGCCAACTGGATTTATTTAGTATAAAAAAAGACATGTTAAACCTGGTAAAAGTTTTTTCATTTGATTTCAACTTTTAGAACTACACCCTTGTTAAAAAGAAGTGTGCTTTATTTTATTGAATGTCCACTTTTTTTTGTCCAAATTTTACAAGTATTAAAAAATGCACTTATACTTGCAGATAATATAATAGCAATGAAATAACACACAACTTCACTGTATTTAGAGTACACTAATATCAAATTAAAAGATTCAATACATTTTACATTTCTATTCTTTTTTTCAAAAAATTATTATTTTGTGTATCCTGTGTTGACTAACATACTAAAGCACATGGAAAGTACTGTACTTGATCATCATTTTAACATTAGCATGTTATTCAATATTACTTTTAAAGTTGATATATTTTGAATGTACTAAATTGCAACCTGTCATTATAAATGCGCATTTACAAATATATTTGAGTACTTGACATACAAGTTTCAATAGAAATTACATTAAAGTATACTGCTATGAATGCTTGTCATATATTTGGCAGTGACACTTTAACTATATTTCAAAGAAAATACAACTCTGAAATTACATGTAAAGATGTACTTAAGTGGGTCACATTTAAAGCAAAACAGTTCACAAAAAGATTTTCTTAGGTATTTTGTTAAATGATAAAACAATTGATATTGTTCAAAATCAAGTATTGGGAACTGCCATTTTGGAGCATGCAAATAGTTAATGAATTGAACTTTACTTGCAGTTATGAATAGATAGATAGCTATACATATATTCATACATTTTTCAGGAGTGACTTAAGTGTCCAAATATTGTTTGGAAGGAGCCCTGTACATCACAAACTGAATAGTCAGCTGTTGAAATGTAATCATGCAGGCCTAAATATACATGACATAACTGACTTATTTAGTTGTAGTAGTCATCTTCAGTCTGCTTTGCCAGATTACAGTAAAGCATCTCCGCCGGTGTAATGAGCTGTTGAGCCCGTCAGCACCAGATGTTTAAATGGCTTTTGCTCGGACCGCTGGTCTGCCCAGGCTTTGCCAGATTACAGTAAAGCATCTCCGCCGGTGTAATGAGCTCTTGAGCCCGTCAGCACCAGATGTTTAAATGGCTTTTGCTCGGACCGCTGGTCTGCCCAGCACATGATCCCATTGGCCGTCACAGAATGCAGCACGCTGTTATTCTTTAATTACTGAGGTCTTAGCTGTGAACAGCCTCCACTAACGACTTTTAATCAACCAGGATTTGACACAGAATGATGGTCCAGTGTGGAATTTCACAGCCGTGTACTCGCAGCCCCTCGCAGGCAGATTTTATCCAGAGCTTTAGACTACATGTGTCTGCGGAATTCAATTTGGATCGGAAACAGTAATGCGATTAGGAAGCAATGTGACCCGGGGAGTTTAACTATGGCTACTTTTGGTCCTGTGGACGTAGAATTTCCTTTGAAACACACATTCGCTTGTTTCGTTTGTCTACTAGCTGTATATATAAATATATCACAGGAGAATTCTGTCAGTTTTGTCTTTTTTCTGATCTTGTCTACAACCTGTGTTGACGTGTCATTCAGTGGAAATTACCAACAAAAAGCGTCCAGTTCTTCTCTATTGAGTAAGTGTCATATAAATGTGAATGAAGTGTGTTTATTGCAGCACAGCGCTGGTTGTGTTTGCATTGGTAGAGGAGCAGGGTGTCAGATGGACTGTAATTAGGAGTCAGTGAACAGACTGTCCTCTCGCTGGGCTCGGTGTGCTTGATGCTGTCGGGACACAGTGCTGTCAGTTTGGCCAAATCCAACACATTTTAAATATTGGGTCAAAGACGCTTCCTGTGAGCTTCCTTAATCTGCCCGCACATGCATGCCAAAGTCATTAACACACACTTTAACAGTTCCAAATGAGCATATGATTTTAGGGAAATATGGCATGTTTGCATAGCATGAATATCTGATGTTTGGAGGCACAGTTTGGGAGCAATTATAACATGCTACATTTCTTCAATCACAAGTGATGAGACTTATTCACACATGCTCATATATATATACATCTCCTACCATTGACAATAACAGATGCTTTTAGGCATCTCATGTTAAAGGTCTCCTATCTTCAGAATATTTGTCTCATGCAAACAGATGAAAAATGTATTCACCATATTTAGTATAAGCCATAAAATAATTGTCTGCAGTTTATCTTTTTGTCTTTATTTTTTATTTTTAATTTAAAAGGATTTCACAAACATATTTTGTCAAATGCACTTGGTGCTTGACTACATATTAAAAAAAGGACATAAAGTCACATTATGCCATGATTCTTTCTAACACTATAGACATTACAGTCATTAACGCTGAAAATCACTGCACTAAATATAGATCTGACTGTACTGTCATACAAAGTTGATTTCTTTAATCGGTCTTGATAGATTTCATTCTTCATGTGAGTCTTTCACGTCACAGAAGCCAACTTATCGCCATTTACATTTCTCTACGTCCCACGTTTGATATGAAACACTCAAACTGATGTGCCTGAACTGCTGTCATACATCTGCCCCATCTTCATGTTTAAAGATAATGTGACAGCTGTTTCACTGGATAAAATGAAGGCAGCTATTAAAGGGTGTTAAACAGTGAGAGATTTCATGATGGAGGCATTTAAACTTTCTGAATCCTCTTATATCTGAGACACTCGAAGAAAAAGGCGGGCTGTCAAAGAAATGAAGATACATTGTTGCTGTTAAATGCTCCATATAACAAATACAAAGTGATTTTGATCCCTTTTTTCAGTTTTGTTTTTTAATTAATTTATTAAATTTTTTTTTTGATTGGTTAGAACAGTTAACCAATAATTGAATATTTTGTCATTATTAAGTCACCCTCATATAGTTCCAAACCTGTTCTGTGGAACACAAAATCATACTTTGGAAGAATCTTTACAACAATCTTACAACAACATTATAGAGGGTTCTTTATAGTTATTGTATGGCTTCAGAAGACTTGGAATATAGTTCATATGGATTAACATGTTTTTTTTGTTTGTTTGTTTTGTTTTTTTTCCTCTTCAAGTTTATAGATACTATAAACTATTATTGTATGGTAAAGATCATTTGACAACCAACACCTTTGTGAAATAACACTCATGAGGAGAGATTTTGAGCTTATTGGAATAAAATTGGAATAAACGAAACAAAGATATGACAAAGCAGCTTTCCTAACATTGGTTAATGTGTTAATACAGAAGTGCAGCAGGGGCTGTAAACACTGTAATTATAGTGAAGTTAGTGAGTTAATTAGCAAACGTTAAGGATCCCCACTGGAGAGGGACTTAATAGAGTAATAAAATGGCTCCCCATTAACTTACCTGATGATTATGAGCTTTTATACACATCTGCACAGTGTAATTAAATCTAGCAACAGCACAATAAGCATAATGTACAATCTGAATCATGAAATAAGGCAGTTCTGCTAATGAAATATTTTTATGAAATGAACCTAAACCCAAGAAACTCTCAATTCTGTTTGGATGACCTGTATTCGAAATGTCCTTTATAAGTACACCAACAGGACAAACAAACAGCAAAGTCATTTCAATCGCATAATGGGTAAATTATTATGGATTAGTGTGTCAGAACATTAACCGCTAGGCCAAAACTCTGACTACTGATTTTCTTTGGTTCACTTTCCATAGCATTCAAAGTTTTTTTGGAGGAGAAAAGTATCTAAGACATCAACTAATCACTGGCGTGCCTCAGGGTTTGGTGCTTGGCCCCTTCCTTTTCCCAATATACACAACTTCACTGGGCTCAATAATAAAGGCACTCCTATTCATGTAGATGATTGTCACTCCTGTCTGTCATTTCAGCCTGATGACAATGGTTGGTGTGATCAGTTTTTCAGACTCATAGGTTTTCTTATTTTTCAAATAACTCGTTAACCAAACCAACCAGACCATAGATTAATTACATGAAATATTATGAATGACATGCAGTAGTATAATAAAAATGACACTGACACATATGACATCTATAGAAGCATATATCATCACTTCAGTCTTGGAGCTCACGGTAGGTTTATAGTTTATAGCTAAAAATCAATTTCTCTATGGAGAAACTGAATGGGATTTTTACTTCCGGAACCCTATTGGTGGGCTATGTTACTGTCAGAGTTCTCTATATTCCACTTTCACTGGATAACCCTTTAGACCTTTTGATATTACACATGTCAGGAGTTTGCAAAACACAAGCCTTTACACTTTTATTGAAATGATGGCTGTTACATCCATTCAACTGAGGTCAGACACTCACCGTTATTGAATGAGGTTTGATTCTTCCCCAATGAGAATCCAATGGCATTGATCACTCTGTAATATGAGCTCATTAGCACACTGACTCAGGATCACTGTGTTTGGGAAACGAAGAAGCTGCCCATCTTTACCTTAGCTAACGTCTCCAATCGATTAACTCAGACTGAGAAAATAAGCCGTGGAGAGGTGAACACTGCTTTGCCTGAAACATGATTACAGTACTTTGGCCTCTTGGTTTTTAGCATTAGAGTAGAGTAACTTAATTAGCACTTACTGATAGTATTAATAATGACTTGGGGCGACTGATTTACATTGATTCTTGTTGTGCGTGTTTCAAGAGCCGTATGGCACCACACACTTGATGTGTTTAAATTATATGAAAGTGCATGCTAAATTACTGTACTTGGAGATGATGACAGGTAATATTGTTAATGACTTGGGTAAAGGATTTGATTAGATTCTTTAGGTATTTCAATTGAGTGTTATAGACCCTAGTCAAGTATGTCTACTGCTGAATCTACAGTAGGTACTTCAAAATATAGCTGCATTTTTCTGAAGGTAAATGGTTTTGTAAACGTTAAGGTGATCATTAGCGTTAGCATAGTTGTTACACCTCACGTCATGTTATGGGTTTTTGGCTTCAGTTTGAGTTCTGAAATTGGGGAGAGATGTGCCATTGGGTAAGCTGTGTCACTCCCTAAATATAATAAACTGCACACAATGATTGTCATATGACCATATTTTTAGAAACCTGTGATTGGTAAAAATACAAAATGATAGCTTTGGGGTAAAGTGTGTCAGCATTGCAAAATCATTTCACTGCATTCAAATATCCAGAATATTAAACCCTTTCCCAGCAAGTAACAACAACATTAGTTGATAGTAGACATCTTGAAATAATTAGACTTTGTGATTTTACCTCTATTATTTTGCATGTTGCCTAAGGGACAACTTGAGTAAAAACATAATAGTAAAAAATCCTCTAAATCGTCCATGTTGTAATTATAAAAAACATCTTTTTTTTTTT
>NW_015659563.1:984582-1033290 GCF_001515625.1 Sinocyclocheilus rhinocerous | reverse complement strand
CTCACTCAGCTGCACACTAAACGACTGTTGACACCATGGAGCAGCATCTAATATAAATGGTTAATGGGTTGTGATGACCAACTACATGGTTGAAAGACCATGTAATCTCTCTTCAATTACGGAAAAGCACACACAGCTTTCTCTCTCTGTCTCTTCCAGCTGACACTGAAGGGCTGTGATGTGTAAAAATGGAGATCTGTGGTAGAGAGGCTCTTGGAGGCGCTAGGCATCTGTCTGGTTATTTGTGTTTTAGCACCATGTGTCAGTTTAAACCCCTCCAGCACACAACAAACACACACCTCAGATACTTAATTAATGCTAAGGCAAGTATCATTATTGCTCATACCTCTGACCTTTAGTATTAAACTTTGGCATGTCACTTATGCTGCACCATTTGTGCTTGGATATGATGCAGCTTGTTGTGGAGATGTGTGCCATTACATTTCTAAGTGGTCTTAATTACAAGTTTGCCAGACGGATGGTATGGGTGAAATAAATCATACAGACTTGATGGATTACACTGTGGAAAAGAAGTGCACTAGTAGCGTACTTCAAATCTTAAAAGTAAGACCACTTAAGTGTGCATAAAGTGAATACACTTCAGTATGTATTTATTACCCCCAAACTTTCTTTTGATATTATTCTCCTGGTCTTTGTTTGAAACATTAAGGGAACATCTACAAGAAGTTGAAAAGAAACATTGATGCTTTAAGCCTATTTTGATACGGACTATCAGTTTGTTTTACTTGCTTTTCATATTGATTTGATTAAGGGGATTATATAGTTTAATGAGTTTTCTGCTTGAGTGCTCTGAGAGATGAGGAATCCGCTCACTGTCTTTCACCCTCTTCAGTTGATAGGATTGAACGTTTCAAGCATACTTCACACAATCAATGTAATCTCTATCAAACAAGTCTTAACCAAAAAAAAAAAAAAAAAAATCCCAAATAATAAATTCAGCATCAATCAACCATAAATTTTGTCATACTTTTCCTCTGATCTATTAATTTAATTAAAAATGTAATTCATAAGAGACAATAATTAGAATAATCGTTACTCTGGTAAACATGTTTTACATTTCTGTATTAGATGTATTTTAATATTTATAGGCTGGTAAAAGATGTTTATGATGAGATCATAAAATATGCATTAAAGAGCTGGAGGAAATAGTTCTCAAAAAGTAGTAAAGCAGTTTTATTTTAAATATATACTTGATAGGACTAGTTGTTTCAATCCCTAACAATTTAGCACAGTACTAGCCTTGACTATGTTGCAGAAATCTTAGGTGGATTGATTTGTTGCTGCACTCCTGAGGGAAAATACAAAAGAAAAGAAAAGAAAACAAGAGGAAAAGCCAGGAACCAGGTCTTCACACCTGTATGACACATCATCAGTTGTGTACCACTGCTTCATGGGATGTTTTGGCCTTTTATCACAAGACACCCTCAGCAGAGGCAGGCCCACCACAGGCTGATCAGATCTGGGTGTGTGTCGCATGGTGACTAAACTGGTCATTTGGCGGCCCACACTGTCTCCTTTTGTTTCCGCCACAACCAGTGACTGCTTCTTTTGGCGGCAGTGGCAAGTTCCTCAATTGTTTTCCGCTGGGCCTGACCTCTGATACCCACTTCCTTCAGCAGCCTTATTGTGGAATTGGCTACAAAGCCCCTGCAGCCCACCTCCACTGGACGCATCTTCACCTTCAAGTCTCGATTTTCTGCATCATCTGCCAAATCAGCATCTTCCTTTCGTAAGCCTCCTCGATACCCTCCTCCCAAGGGACTGTGAGCTCCACAATGAAGGCACAAGTTTGACCAGAGAACCAGGTCTGGGCACAGATTGGTCACTGCGATTTTGGGTGGTAAGGTTAACCTCTGGTTTAGGTCATTTGCCAGTCCCTAGCTGTATTCAGCAGACAAGAGTTAGTAAATGAAATGGTTCACTGTTTTTCTCCTTCCCAGATAAAAGGCGTTAATTGTGGGAAAGCCGTCTGGTCATCTAGGGAAATGGCATTGCTTGACACTCTCTTGTCCTCTAATGTTAAAGCCAGCACCTCAGTACTTGTTTGTGATGCCAAGTATATCTCAATTGCATTAAACAGTTTTTACAGCTCACTAGGATGTGCTTGAGGGTTGCTGGGGCTGCACACTGGCGACATGTTGTCCAAAGATGTAAGTTGGTTGGAGAGGGCAGTACATTATATTTGGCCTTGATAATGAAACTTAACCTGTTCGTTTCCATGTTCCACAGATCACTCCATGTGGTTTTATGTTGCTCTATGCCATCCCACGTCATCCAGCAGCCTTGCTGGGCATGAGAGGCTGCTCTTGCACATCTGGCTGCTTCCTGCGGGCAGTGCACCTCCTCCACCACCACCAGGTGCCGAAATTCATATGGTGTAGCCTTTTGTCATGGTTGTTGTTCCCAATCCAAGTCCTCCTCTACCATGTTGGACTTGCCCCACAATATTCCAGTGTCTATGGGCCGCCTTTGCTTCTGCTACAGCTGAAGCTGACCTCCATTTCCTCCCGTTGCTAGGGTCAGCCCAGCGCCTCTTATAAAGGCGTCACAGGACTCCTTGAGTGTCATCTCAAGCCTAGCTTTGGCACATTTATTTTCCTCCACAATGCTTGATATAGGCAAAGAGAGAGCTTTCTACAGGCCTATGCTGATAAGGTATGTTGGTAGCCCGAGCCACTTACTCGCTTGTTCATTCACCAGCCTCTCCAACTGCTCAGCATGGGAAAGTGTTAATTCATAGATGGTAATTGGACACACGAGATGGGGCAACAACCCAAATTGAAAGCACCACAAATTCCAACTTTCCAGGGAAAGCAGTGCTGTTAATTTTATTGATGATAATAACTGAAAAACTTTTGTTCTACTTTTTTTTACTGTTCATCCATCCGGCTTCCTATCTATCTATATCTATCTGTCTGTCGGTTGGTCTGTCCATATCAATCTTTCGGTCCGTCCATAACTATCTATCTGTCAGTCAGTCGGTCTGTCAGTCTATATCTATTTATCTGTCTGTCTGTCCATCCATCCATATCTATCTGTTTGCCTGTTCCTCTGCCCATATCTATCTGTTTGCTCATCCGTCCATCTGTCCATATCTATCTGTCCATCCGTCTGTCCATCCATTCATCTGTATCTATCTGTCCACCTGTCCATCAGTCCATTCATCCATATCTGTCTGTCCGTCCGTCCTTCCATCCATCTATATCTTTCTGCCTGTCTGCCCGTCCGTCCATCCATTTATCCATATCAACCTGTTTTTCCGTCTGTCCGTCCATCTATATCTATTTGTCTGTCTGCCATCTGTCCGTCTCTCCATATGTCCATATATATCTGTCCATCCATCCATCCATCCATCATCTATTTGTCTGCCCATCTGTCTGTCCATTCATCCATATCTATCTGTCGATCCGTCCATCTATATCTATCTTTCTGTCTGCTGTCCATCCATCTCTCCATCTGTACATGTCTGTCTGTCCGCCCGTCCGTCCCTGCATTCATGCATATCTATCTGTCCATCCGTCTGTCCATTTATATCTAACTATCTGTCCCTCTATATCTATCAATCTGTCTGTCCGTCTATAGAGTATCTATCTATCTATCTATCTATCATCTATCCGTTTATATCTATTTATGTGTCCATCTGTCCATCTATGTCTATCTGTCTGTCCATCCGTCTGTCCATCCTTCTGTTGTTCTATCATTATGTCTATCATTCTATTGTTCTATGTAAGTGTTTTTTTAACAACATATTAAACCAATGTTAATATAAAGAATACAGTTTTACTTAACAGATTTCATATTTTCATCATCTTGTCATTGATCCTTTAATTCTGTTCTGTCATAATGATTAAGGTCAAGCGGATAAACAAACTGTAATTGCTTATAAAGTTATTTCTAAGGTCATGCGTGAAGGTTGCATATTTTGCATCTGTCTAAATACAGCACACTGTACTTTTCCTGACCCATCCAGGGCTGGTTCTGTTTTTACTGTAACTCCCGTGGGCCAGCAGAAGCAAGCAGACTGACTAATGCTTTTATTAGCTTTCAGACCACCAGCACAAATGATGACCAATCTAATCTCATCAGCTCGTTTAAGAGTATGAGAAATGAGACGTTTGCAGGTATATACAAAGTCCTAATGTCAGTGTTCCAGGCCTTACGTCGCCTCTGGGCTTTTCCCGCCCTGGAAAGAATGATGTGAATATTATTCCTCTCTGAGTGGCATTAGAAGCCCACATCGTTTCTACGACAACTTTATGAAAGCAGAAGGGGTCGTGGCTCATATTCAGCGATGATTGACAATTATGGCCACATAATTCTCCTCCTGTCAGTTGTGCATCCCGGCCCCCTTTCTCTCCATCGCAGTGACACATCCCTTAGATAGAGGAGGATAAATATGTCATAAATCAAGCCAAAGACTTACGGGCCCCCACTGGGATAATCTGCCATGATGCACCAGTCCAAATGATGACCGATCTAATCTCATCAGCTCGGTTAAGAGTATGAGAAATGAGACGTTTGCAGGTATATACAAAGTCCTAATGTCAGTGTTCCAGGCCTTACGTCGCCTCTGGGCTTTTCCCGCCCTGGAAAGAATGATGTGAATATTATTCCTCTCTGAGTGGCATTAGAAGCCCACATCGTTTCTACGACAACTTTATGAAAGCAGAAGGGGTCGTGGCTCATATTCAGCGATGATTGACAATTATGGCCACATAATTCTCCTCCTGTCAGTTGTGCACGCCGGCCCCCTTTCTCTCCATCGGAGTGACACGTCCCTTAGATAGAGGAGGATAAATATGTCATAAATCAAGCCAAAGGCTTACGGGCCCCCACTGGGATAATCTGCCATGATGCACCAGTCTAGTATTCATCATTAGATTGGGAACTAGAAAAAGGTCATGGTACCAGGTAATTTCCTCTCCCTCTTCTCTCTCTCGCTCAAGCCGCGGACACACGGCACACGAAACGCCCGCTCATCTCAGCCAATAAGAGTGCATTAAGATGAGATCTCAGTATCATTTCCCCCTGCCCCCTACCATATTCACAGATAACCGCATTTCACATCGCTTGTTCCTTTTTTTCATCCGCTTCCCTTTGTGTCTGTCAGCCGTTGATTTATTAGCATCTCCTAGCGCCGTGCCGCTAGCTTAAGTTCGGTTAGCATCGGCGGTCCTGTCAGCTGTTGAGTTAATTACCGCTCTTAATGAAGGACTGCTGCTTGGGTGGACATGACATTTGAGGCGTGTCGTCAGAGAAAAACAAACAAATGGAAAAATTTAATTAGCGCAAAGTGACAGCTTCTTTTTTTTTCTAGCGGCTCAGACCGAAGCGCACTCTTATGCATATAATGAACCACTCCGGTGTTTTTTTTTTTTGGAGTACTACCAGGCTCACTTCTTAAGAGTCAACAGCAATGATAAGAAAGCGACTCGCGCCACGCGTGTTACGGCAAACACATCAATTATTCATCTTTGTTAGCCTTATTATCTTTCCGGCGCCGACGGTAAGCGCCACGCCGTATTTGACGGGGGATAATGATCAATGCTTCTTGAAGAGCGGGAATGAAGTAAGGTGTGTGACAGCGCTGATTATATTTACACGGCTCTTCCCTAAATATAGTCGCGCTGCGGTCCTGCTAGCGCTGGTGTTGAGGTGTTGGTTCATGAGGTGACAGCAGTGCTAGCGTAATGAGAGAGCTGTTGTATTCGGGGCTCATGGGAAGGCCTATAAGCTTCGTGTGGGTTTGTTAAGTACACATTTATAGTATGACTGCCTCAAAGGATGACATGTACAAAAAGAAACAATGAAACCAGAAGATAACTCTCTACAGGTAACAAAAATCATTTAATTAACATCGACTAATTAGCTTGCAAAGGTAAAAGTTGAGTGCACTAAAACCACTTCAAGCACCGTAAAATCACAGCCTCTTGTGGTTTATTGGTTTTATAAAAGAGCAGCAATATCAGTATGACAAAGTCATCAATGGATCCGTTTTACATTTCCGGGGTCCTCAGAAGCTGAAGTCGTTATAGTTGGGGAAACTTCTATAGTGGTGAATGGAAACTACAATACAATATTTGTGTTCCCATTTGCTTTAATAGCAAAAAATAAATAACTAAATAAAATCACAGTACCATTTCTATGACTCTCCAAAAGAGGAAAAATATATTGAGTGACTGATTGGTCAAAAGAGACAAAGAACTCAAATTTGCCATCAAATTTGCTAAATTTTTAAGATAGACTTTTTAATAACTGGGGGAATTCCTCATCACAGTCTGTTAAAAGGGTCTATGATCAATAAATTACGTCTGTTAGAGTTAATAAAGAATATTTCCATAAGGAAACATAGTTCATTAGCCTAACTGTAGGCTATGTACAGTTCATAATCTACAGCCAGAACTATCTAAATAAATAAATACACAGATAGTTGTATCTATCTATGATAGATAGATGTATAGACAGTGTTGGGAAGGTTACTTTGGAAATGTAATAGGTTACAGATTACAAGTTACCCGATTTAAAATGTAATAGTAGTGTAACTTTTTCAATTACTTTATTAAAGTAATGTAACCGATTACTTTTGATTACTTTTTGATTACTTTTCAAAATTTCTAATGAATGAAAAAATTAAATTAAATTAAATTAAATTAAATTAAATTAAATTAAATTAAATTAAATTAAATTAAATTAAATTAAATTAAATTAAATTAAATTAAATTAAATTAAATTAAATTAAATTAAATTAAATTAAATTAAAAATAAAATAAAATAGAATAGAATAAAATAAATAAAATAAAATATGCATTATCCATTACCAAGGCTGTTGGCAGATCTTGGAAATGCAGCCAAAATGACCACTTCTGCCAATTAGCCTAATTGGCACAGTGCCTATATAGCCGCTATATATGTCTGCCACTCATTTTGAAGTCATTCTAGTGATTTTAAGCGAAGAAATTTAATGCTATTAACCTCATTTTAAACTCTGAAAGTCATGTTTACAGAAAGTACCAACTGTGCTACTCAAAGGCTTAGTGAACTCGACAAGTTTTAATTTTTCCCTCTTATTTTCTGGGTCTTACGCCAGTCGACAGACTTCGTAGATGTTCATTTGTTTTGCCTCGTTCTCCCGCCTTTCATTCCCCCATTTCCGTAATTCTTTTATTTTTCGATTTTCTTTATTTCTTGTCTGGCTAAATCACATCACCCCTCCCCTCCCTCCGCTTTGATAAATAATTTGTGCCGATGCACGGAGCCGTCAGTCATGTGGGCTAGCGTGGCGTGGGCTCTGCCGTGATGAGATAACCGCTCGCATCTCTTGGCTGTGGCATGGAGATTTATTGAGCCACGATAAGTGAAGAGCTAGCCATCACACTCAGCCAAATAGACTCCCCTATGCGTTTATTCTTATTGCGACGAGAGATGCAAAATGTCTCCCCAGAGGGCCCGACGGCTGCCAAAGAGGCCTGGCAGGCTGAACGTGTCATTACTTTCTATTAGATAAAGAAGGAAATGCGGCTCGCTGGGACTTGGGCGATGATGGCAGTCGTTTGTATGAGTGACAGAGCATCACTCACCGGCAGACCCGAAGACGACTGCCAGGCGCTGCGTCCTGTCTTGTGCTGTCATATTTTTCTCCCCTGTTTAAGATGTTTTTGTCTTCGCAGAGTTTTGAAGTCATTAAGGAGCTGCGAGCTCTCGGGCTGTTGTTGAATCAGAGGATGTCAGAGGA
The DNA here is from genome assembly GCF_001515625.1 of Sinocyclocheilus rhinocerous. NCBI lineage: Eukaryota > Metazoa > Chordata > Actinopteri > Cypriniformes > Cyprinidae > Sinocyclocheilus > Sinocyclocheilus rhinocerous. The sequence continues at coordinate 1,025,537 of NW_015659563.1, read as the reverse complement.
ACTGGCTTCAGGACAGGCTGTTGAGGCCTCAGCAAATGCAATATTACACACTGAGTTCTAATAAGCACATGATAAATGGAGAATTATACTATCTATATTCAGACAATCAATCTGACACACGCATAAACATTTTCTAATAATAGTTTCAAAAAAGATACAAAGGATAGTTTCGGTACTTGATGCTGATTGGTCGACATTTGAGATAAAAAAACACAAATGTTCAATATATCGTTACAATGTTAATATTCAGTGCATATTAGTCTCATTAATATTTATTGGTATTCATTCATAAAGTGTACTAGCTCGAGTACAGTTTCATATGATTGTTTTTTATAAAATATTCGCTCAAAATCAAAAACTTGGGTTATTATCGTTAACTAAAATGAAGAATAAAACAAAATATGATAAATAATAATAAAAATGTGTTACTTAAAACATATATACATTTCATAAAATACAAAAAAAAAAATTTCAGCTATAGTTGCCAATTTCTCGTTGTTTAGTTTAAGTACTAAACACAACTAAAACTAAATAAACTAAAAACCAATAAATAGAAATGTATAAAATCTACATAAACGACATAAACGACACCTCATGAATAAAATGACAAAAACGCCACTACACTATTAAAAAATTCAAAAAAATATTAAAATAAAATAATACTAAAAATTTATAGTATATTATTGCAAACAGCAACACATTTCCATAGGCATAACTACACCCCTGAGCTTACATGTCAGATACTATATGTTTTAATGGATTTAATTAATAAAACAATGTTTTTAAGTGTGTAATTTAGTGTTACTATTAGCGTCACCAAAAACATTCGCAAAAATTATAAAAATAGTATGAAACATGTTTTCAAACTTGGATATGTGCATAATAAGCTGGAATAGGAAAACATATTTTAACATCTGAAAGAACTGTACACAATAATGCAAATAATAAACTAAAATTAAATACGAATGCTTCCTTAAACGGCATATCTAAAAGTTCTATTAGTTTTGAAACTATGTTGGTACTTTGCTGTTGTTATTGATCAAATGATGTATATTCTGATGTGCTGTCAGAGACCCCACAGTGATTGGACAAGGTCTTTTAAAACTATATTTTCGGTTTCACCTTCTCCTAATGTGTGCGGTTGTTTCTGCTCATCCACCCTGAGCGTGTCAAATCCCTTCTCATCAAATATTCACACCACCAACGTCTGTAATGATTTCCTGTCGCTTTCTTTTGCGTCCTGTGATTTCCCTTCCTTCTCCTCTGTGCCACATTCGACTGAGGTCAGCTAGTGTGATGCACAGATGGGTTTTAGATCTTTGCTGCCATGGTAAAAATTATGTTCTCAAAGTGTTGAGTATATGCATATTAAGTTGATGCAATAACTCATCCTGCCTTTATAAACCATCCAACCAACATTTGATATACTTTAGCTTCCATAATGTAATTTATAATAACATAATAACATAACATAATTGTGAAATGTTTGTTTATATTTATAATCCATCCATCCATCCAACCAACCAACCAACCAACCAACCAACCAACCAACCAACCATCCATCCATCCATATATATATATATATATATATATATATGTGTGTGTGTGTGTGTATATATATAATTTCTGTCTAAAATGTAATTTTCTTAGTTATTTTTTCACAGTGTAAAAAAATTAATTCAAATTGCATTTTTCATTCATTACAGTAATATAGTAATTTATTTTTAGTTTATATCATAGTAATTTTTTTTATGTATTATATACATTCAGCTATTCATACTTTTCAGCTTATTTGCAATTCACTAGCATGTTTTGTTCTGAAAGATTTTGTGGAATTTCATCTCCAGATCACGCATCTACAACCTCAACACATTTGTGTCCACTCAGTGGGTAATGACTCAGACTCTGTTGACCCTTCTTGATTCGGTTCATCGCCCTCTCTTCCTATGGCGATGTGCCTCAGGGTATGTTCAGTCTTATGTCTGTTAAAAACAGATTAATGTGTCTGCACATCAGCACCTGTAATCCAACTCCAGCGGTCTGGCTGTTTTATTGGCAGGTGATTGAAGCCGTGTCAGGTCATAATTCAACCAGGCTATGATCCGGAGACAATCCCACTGCTTTTGCCTGACAAAGCTGTAGTTTAGTGTGATTTGGTTTGTTGTAAAAGTCAATGGCCCACTACCTGGTTTTAAAGGTTCAGTGAGTTCTCAGTTATGTCAGCAGTCAATATTTTCGAGCGGCAGTCAGCAAGGCTGGCGGTTAATAGTCATGGCACATTTTTGCTTGTCTCAAAGAATACACATGACTCTACCTGTTCAGTCATATGTTTGCTTCAGTTTGATGGAAAATCAGTGACTTTGCATACCTTTCCAAATGTCAGAATAACTAACTAGTAACTTGTAAGCTTAGATGCTATGTTAATTTACTGTTCAAACAAAAACATACATACATACATACATAAATTGATAAATTGATAAATGGATGGATAGATACCGATATTCATAATATTACTGCAAAACTGAACTATCAGCAAATATTAATGACTATTGGTATCAATTTCATTTAGCCATTATTTAAAGCAGTATTGGTAAGATTATCGGCATCCATCTCCTTAGGCTGATACTGAAAGCAGAAAAAAATATATACAGTGCCGTGAAAAGGTTTTTACCAGGCTGATTACATCAGAGATTGCAGAGAGAACAGAGACTCGCGTTGCGTTTTCAGTGAATTAATCATTCCAGTGTATCCTATCCTATCCTGTACAAACCAAACCAAATCAAACTTTTTCAAATATTTCCCAAAGTAAACCAAAAGGAATCCTTCTACATTTGATCCCACATTAGCACCCTATATACTGTATATATACTATATTTTTTCCCCCAAATTCAAACAGTACTTACTTTCTGTGCCATTTTTTAAAAGTATAAAACAGTTAAGCATCATTTATTTTCATAAAAATTTCATAAAAATATTTTTTAATTTCTGATTTCACTTTATAAATATAAAATTATAGATTCTACATTATAGCTTTAGAGTAAATGTACATGTCGTAATAAAAAAAACTGCAAAGATTGATAATATTCAGTGTTGGGAAGGTTACTTTGGAAATGCAATAGGTTAGATTACAAGTTATCATATTTAAAATGTAATAAGTAGTGTAACTATTTCAATTACTTTATTAAAGTAATGTAACTGATTACATTTGATTACTTTTTGATTAACATTTCTAACAAATGTTTTCAACTGTCAATCATTTTGAAACATTTAAAGCAGGCAGGGTTAACATTTCAGTCGTGCTCAACACTGATTACTGTCAGACTTTCAGAATCCCTCATCACTTGAATTAAGATTATAATAATTTAATTTTAAACCACAGTCACCACAAAATCAGACTGTAGCAGCTCTTTTTACTTTGAGATCGTTCTGAGGTTAAATACAGATTTAAAATCATAACAAGATATAGTTTAATAGCTATGATACTGTTTTTTGAAATCAAATCTTTGCATAGCTATGACAGGAAACATCTAACAATGTCTTGAAAAAAAAAAAAAAAACAGTTAATTTTAAAAACTAAAGCACATAAACCCAAAAAGGAAATTAAACAGTTATCTGATAAGCATGTGTGCTATTCTGTGTCCTAAACTCCTGAAACACTGGTGTCTCATATTTTAGAGCAGTCAATGCAATTTGGTAAAGAAATCAATTAAATCTGTGTGTGTGTTTGTGTGTGTGTGAAAATATTCAGATGTAACCCCCTTTGTATTCGTTAACATTTAACATGTAATCACATGTAATCGGTAACTGTAATTTAATTACACATTTTTTCTCAGTAACTGTAACGGATTACAGTTACATTTATGTTGTAATTAAATTACACAATGCCTTTACATGTAACTAGTTAAAATGTAAAATGTCAATATTAATACATTAGTTGATATTGTTGTAGGGGCCACAATAAAATAACTCAGTAAGTGCTTTTTAACTGTCTGATCCAAACAGAAATATCATACAGTCAATTAAACATGAGGTAAAAATAACATCTGGTCCCATTGTGACATGGGAGACCTTTTTTTATTTATTGATGTTAGCTTTATTTGGTTAAACTATTTCCTAGGTCTATGAATAAGGATTTTCAAATGAATAAAGATGTGTTGTTGCTTTTAGAAGTGCATGATGGGATAGACTTTATTTAAAGAAGGTCCAAGTGAGACTCACTTTCTGTGTCCATCTCAGTTATTTGTGCAATCTGTTAACAGTCTGCCAATCTGCATTTGTGTTTTATAATAATAATATTCATAAATATGAATGTGGCTGGACATGGCCATGCTTCTCTGACACATTTCTGACCGTCCCTGAGAGATGATTTTTACAATACCATCTTCTCATATTTATTTCCCTCTGTTGAGTGCTTTCAAACAGTCCTGAATGATAAGCAGCGGTGTACTTTGATGCCACTGGAGAAAGCCATAGATGGATTTGAAAGGAATCTATTTGGCACTTCAGCTCTTTTGTCAGTCTTTTCCTCAAAAAGAAAAAGGAGAGAGAGAGAGAATGGGATCTCTTTGTATTTCCCCTCTCTTGTTCTCCAGCCTCGGTTTTGCTCTTCCACCTTCCTTTGCTTTGTCCAGGGGAATCATTACTCTTTTGCTGAATATTTCATACACTTCAATACCTCTCTTCTCATTCACCTGACAAACACCCTCCCTCACCTGTCCCTGAGTTCAGGAAATAAATAAAACACATCCCGCTGTGGATACACCCTAAACTCGGCCCGTCCGTCTGTTTAAGTACCACCGTCTCCGTCAGAGTGGGATAGAGTTCGCCGGAGCGAAGTGGATTACATTTGTGGATTGCATTTTTCTAAAATGATAATGTATCAACATAGATATTTTAATTAATTAGCATATAGATTTTTGTCTGGTTACACTGGTTTACTTTACCCTCAGATTTTTTTCCTTTCCTTTCCTTTCCTTTCCTTTCCTTTCCTTTCCTTTCCAAACCAAACCAAACCAAACCAAACCAAACCTCCTTACTTTCCTTTTTCTCATTTTCCTCTTCCAAACCTTCCCTTGTCTTCCTATCCTATCCTATCCTATCCTATCCTATCCTGTCCAAACCAAACCAAACCAAACTTTTTCAAATCTTTCCCAAAGTAAACCAAAAGGAATCCTTTTACATTTGATCACACAGAATATATGTTTGATCATTCAGAGTGCAAATACCTAATACAGAAAATCTAGTCAAAGGGAATTCTGGGCTTTCCAACTGAATGTTTTCATATTTAATTTACGTGCATAGAGATGGTGTGTAGGCTAAAGCATAGCCTAAGGGCTGTGTGCTTCTCTCAAAGTCTGTAGAGATTTCTCATCTCCTATCCTGATCTTCTGGCTCATGCTTTTGTTTAGCTGCCCTTGGTTGTACATGTGTACTTCTGTGATTGAGGTAAACGTCAATACACATGAACAAACTTTGACTCAGAACCCAAGGAAATGCTCAAGCCTGTTTGCTCAGCAGTACCTTTTCTCAGCTCTCTGTTGTAGTTATCATGTCTAACATTGCTTATAGTTTCATACCAAGATAGTGAACTGATTTTGATAGTGAGTTTTGATGTGAGTAAAATTCCTCAAGACATTGTGATTGGGTGTGTAGAATGGGGAATATGGCTCGAAGAACAAAACCGATCTAAACTACAATCACACCAAGTCTCTCTCTCCAGATGAAAGCATATTTACTCTCTGCTTTAACCTATCCTAACACTAGTGAAGAATGGTGTGCCACAAGGCTCTATCTTCAGATAAAAGCATATTTACTCTCTGTTCTAACCTATCCTAACACTAGTGAAGAATGGAGTGCCACAAGGCTCTGTCTTCAGCTTTTACCTGTCTGTCAAACTCTTACCTATACTGACGTCCTGGGCCAAGGGAGGCAAACAGTTATTTTAAACAGTCTTTCAGATGTCTAAACCAAAGAAAACCTGTCTCTCTACAGCTCTGCAGAAAAAAGAATTATGTGCTCTCTTATCTGACGTATGAGGAAATCGGTTATTGGCACATTTCATCTCAAAATTAAAAAGAAACAATTATTTGAATTGATACTCTAAAATAATACAATATATAATGTATATTGTTTAAAGCGGAGATGTAAAATATAGTTGTTACAAAATGTTCTCCTATCTCTGCGTAATACAGAACTGGAGGCAAGCTATTCGTACATGATTTTCCCGATAGATAGATAGGACAAGGTAATTTTTCTTACCCCATTGGCAAATCTATTTATTTACGCATAAACTCACTAAATTTTGATAAATTTTTTCAGAAAATAAGACTTAAAATCTTAAAATATTTTGCTTCTCAAGTAAAAGTATCTTGATTCCAGAATATTTATTTGTACCGGGAGACAAAACAAAAAATGGGAAAGAAAATAATTTTTGAAAAAGTTTTGAAAATATATTTATTTTTAAAATAATAATATTAAAACAAACAAATAAAAAAACTAACAATTATTATTATTATTATTATTATTAATTGCTTGTTAAATATGAACCAGAATTTTTTTCTTATTCATGTATTACAACTTTGCATTTAAAACTAAAAGTCATTTATTTAATTTAAATTTTTTTTTTTTGGTCATGTTTATTATGCATTATACTGTATATTGTAAACAATGTCATGCCACTAGATGCAGATGCAGGTGTGTGTGTTGTGTGTAGAAATGATTGCGTTAGTCAGAGCTGAGCTCACCAGCTCCCTGCGCTGCCAGTCTGGTGTTTCATTAGAGAGTGTGTGTGAGCTGGCAAAGTGAAAGAACCAGGAATGATTTTCCAGCGGTCATCGCACATCACCCTTAGCCCAGTGAAGGACACATGTGGTGGGTCACTGGGAGAGATGTGGCCTTCTCATCCTGGTGCTATTTAAACAGGCTGGTGAAAGGAGTGACCGTTAGCTTTTAGATTTAATTCACTTTACTGATGACTGTAATGATCATATTCCTCAAATATACGCCAATAAACTATATGTTTGTCTTTCACAAAGGCATAAGAAATCCGATCTGTGGGTTCCTGAAACACAAGATCTGCCTAAGAATGACAGATTTAGACATGTAATAATTAATAATTGTATCATTTAAGATTGAAAGTGTGGGCCTGTGACAATGGTAAAACATTAAAAATAACAAGTAAATCATAAAAAGCTTTTTAAGTAAATAATGTATAATGAAAGCATGGTAAACGTTTCCAAGATGTGACCCTCATATTAGAAAAAAAAAAAAACGTTGTTAGTTTTAATAAAAATCAACCCCTGAGACAAAAAATTTGAGGATACACCCATTTATGTCCGGTCAGTCATGGGAGTTGTTTGATAAAGATTTGCAATGAAACCCATGGAAACTGCAATGTCACTGTGAATAACTGAAGAAAACATGATTTCAAGCCATTTAATCATTTTGGATGTGGATTTAACCATTTGACTCCACATCCCATGCACTGTTTGCTTTCCTCTATTTTAAACGATCATCTGTTCATCCGTGTAAGATATGTTTATACCAAACCCCAGATTCCAACAACTGTATATTTTCTTTCAATATAACACATACCGAGTCCATCCTGAACACAGGGTGAACGGCACTCTGGGGAATTCTTAGAGGTCGACATTTTAATACTGGTAATTACATTCCAATCTTCCTGTGAATCCACCTGTAAAATTGTATTAGCCATGCGATTTCCCATGGTCCTGTGGGGGAGCGGCCCAGTGCGGAAGTCAAATTCTGGATGTTTGATTATTTAATCAGTGAGTGATCTTAGGTCTCACACATTTCTCAAGGTCATGGGAGTTTCCACAAAGACTTGTGTGTGGATCTTACAGGGCTCTGGTGATGATGATGATGAGGTGGTGGGGGTTGTTTTAGGTGGGCCCTGGTGCATTATGGTTCATAAATAGAGAGATGGATAGATATTGGAGGTCTTGAGGATGGGAGAGAATAGAGTTTTATAAATGAAAAAAAAACATCCTTTTAATTATTGTAGAAAACAAAAATGTTATATTTTATGGTAAAGTCAGCTATGCAAGAACTTTACAGTATTATATGTCCTGTTAAATCTAATGTAACATCACTTTGTAAACAAACAAACATAAGTAAAACATAGTTTAAGTATGCATGCTTTATCTTAAACATAAATGTTCACCCTATAATCATAAAGCAGTAAGGCAAAAGTGTTTATTTCTTAAAAATATTATAAAGTAACAGCCATATAAATGCAAGGCAGTAAGCTCATTGGCTGCATATGCAGCATGAACCAATCAGCTTGTGCCAAGTCGTTTAACTCTCTGAATATAATCAGTTCGTTAACACCCCGTCAGAATGCGCCATCTAGAGTTTCATGACTGAACTATATATACAGTATATATATATATATATATATTAATTACATTCTTTTATCAAAATAATAATTTTCAAACAAACTCTATGAGTTTGATAGATAGTATTGTTCTGTTTAGCTCTATTGCCTAAAAATGAGATCATATTCATCGTGTTTTACTGTAACATTTTTACATTCTTAAAATTTTAACACTTACATGAAAGGAGAATTGGCTTATTGTGTACACAAATCAGATAGATAGATAGATAGATAGATAGTGTCAAAACATAATAAATCAACAAAACCTTATGGGAAGGTTTTGAGGTGAAAAAGCTGATGAACAAAACATGATGCACATGATATAATCTTGAGGCAATAGAGGTACACAAAACAAAACTATCTGTCAAACTCATATAAAGTTTGTTTGAAGATTTACTTTGAGGATTGAAGATTTATCACTGTATTACTCATTCACTCACACATCCTTTGGCTGTGGTCAGCGGCCATCATGTTGAAACTAACGCCGTCATGTTAGATGACTGCCAGCACATTTTCTCAGATGAAGGTGAAGTTGTGTCTTATTAGTTCGCACAGCCGGTCTAAATTTTGGTCTACAATGATGATATGGTAGAGCAGTGAGAACATTCAGGGCAGTTGTTTTCAGGGTTGTGCTACTGTGCTGGTGTACCTTCACGGTCCTTTCAGTTGATCAGAGGTACAAAACTTGATTTGGGCTGTTGTCAGGATGTTGTTTAAGATGTACATGTGCTATCTGTGTGGTTCATCTCATCTAGTGTGTTAGAAATAGCTGTTAGCATCCTATGCAGTTGCTAGCGCGAGTAGTTGTTATTTAGACATGTATACATAGATGCCTCATTAGCAATGCTAGTTGCTATATTCCTTATGCGCCACAGAAACAAGCGCGCAGCCATCTTTAGAATTTTGACTTTGAACTTCTGTTTCTGCAGTAGCTATAGCATCATTGTTGAAGAGTAATTAGCTGGTGAAGTGGATTTACTAATTTTAGAGCTATTGAAAGCTATTATGTGCATTGTAATATTCGAAGTGGATGTCGTAACAAATGTAAGTAGACCGGGAAAATTTTAAAACGAGCGGTTCATTCAGAAATTCATACGACCTTACCTTCACGCTGTGAAATACAAACAGAAGACAGGAGACAACAAGCACAGTGCTGAAAATGGGCGGGGCTACTTGAAAGCAAATTGACTGTGTGTCTGCAACCATAGTTCATTTGTATGGATATCTATATCTGCAATAGGCTTCAGCAGATGATTTTCATTTAGTTTGTCATCAATGTTAGAAAATTCTGCATGTGCTAAAAATAGGTTAAACTTCATATAAGTATTATTGATCATCAGAGAACCTTATAGCCAAATTGCTCTTAGCTTCTAATGAAAGCAGTGAACCGATATAAACATTCTCAACTGTGATTTTGTTCCATTTCTTTAGAAATTGAAATCTTGGCAGTTTTTACATCCACAGGCTTCGCAATATTTTGGCACGTTGGAAAACTCGTTGGTTTTTATTCTGAGTGATGACAGCATCTGAAATGTTGACCGTCCCATGATGTTGGACGTGTTGATGTGAATGGGGCAGTCAAACGAGGTGTCTATATATAGATATATATGGTTAGCATGTTGTGCGTTTATTAGCATGTTCCACGTGGTTGTTAGCATGGTATTGTGTTTGGTGTGGTTGTTAACATGCTATGCGGTTACTAGCATGTTCAGAGTGGTTGTTAGTATGCTATGCGGGGCTAGCATGTTCCACATGGTTGTTAGCATGGTATTGTGTTTTGAGTGGTTGTTAACATGCTATGCGATTACTAGCATGTTCCGAGTGGTTATTAGCAGGCTATGCAGTTGCTAGCATCTTTTGAGTGGTTATTAGCATAAAATGTGGTTGTTAGCATGTTCTGATTGATTGCTAGGTGTTTAACTTCCACTTCCTAGGTAATGACTTTCTAGAAAATAAACTTCAGTCTGTTCAGTCACAGATTTAGCCCCAACTGTAAAACCTGACATCCTTCAAAGGCCCACATACCACAGGAATGTCACTCTATCTTGAGCAAAATCAGGCCCGGCGAGATATAAATGTATAAAATGACTGTAGAGTGGAACGTAAACACTCTGGCCTCTGTCCATTTGCTTTAATACTTACTCAAGAAAACAATCTATTACCATAATTGTTCAGTAACTCCTGTGACAAGGCCTTGTGGGAACAGGGTGAGGAATTTTTAAACTGAATGGAGAGAGACCTCAGTCTGTCCTCCTTCTCCCCCAATCCAGACGAGGGTCCTTTGTGTGGCGTGAAAGCGTTTTCCTCAGAACGCAAGCATGAAATCAGTGCCGCCTCCTTCTCTGTGCCGTCTGTCCTCAAGATACACACAAACAAACACAAAAGGGTTAACCTTTAACATGTATCATACGTTGTGGTTTAAATACAGAAACTAAATTTGACCTGATCACCAATACCTTTTTTTCAGTTTAATTACAGATGCAGATCTACAAAGAGCAAGACAAATTAAATGCCCAACCGTCAAGTTTCTATGATATTCTGGTCACTATTAAATATGACTTTTTTTAATATATATATCCAGGGTTGGGGAGTAACGGAATACATGTAACAGCGTTACGTAATCAGGATACAAAAATCTAGTAACTGTAATCCGTTACAGTTACATCACAAAACAAAGTATTCAGATTACAGTTAAATTTTTTTGTAAAAAGTGGGAATACTATCAGGATTACATTTGTCATCAAAAAACAAAGTATTCAGATTACAGTTACATTTTGTAAAAAGTGGGAATACTATCAGGATTACATTTGTTTCATTTAAAATTAAATAAATTAGTATTTTGACATAATAAGCCTATATTTAGAGCGTTGCTTCATCATAGTTCCTGGTTCTGTTGACACATGTTGACTCACGTGAGCCACCTGCTGGTGCGTGCGCAAATAACACCCGTCTACAATTATTCTCCTCAAAAGCGGGATGAGACGCTGCTGGGAAAAACGTTTTCATGTCTGGAAATTTCACAGCTATTTTGTTTTCAAAGAGGATAAAGGGAATATGCATGAAGACTCTTGCTTTAACAAAGCCTACTCAACCAACATGTGCAGGTACGACTAGCATGGACATCATGTTAGCTAAAATTTAGTGTTTGTTAGTGAAAATTGTTAGTAAAATTCCATGGTGTGCATGACTGCAGTTGTGTGTAAGTTTTCTAGCGGAAAATGAGTTGCAAAATGTAGAAATTAACACGAGAGTCCCCACACCCCGGATCAGTCAATGAAATAAAGAAAGATCATAGCATTTCACTTACATTTCGACATGTGTAGGCTTATTTTAAAATAGACTAATATAGTGTAAATTTTTTTATATTGTGTATAAACTATATTCTGAATACCTTTTTAATGAAGTAATTTGTAACTGTAACTGAATACATTTTAAAAGTAACCCTCCCAACCCTGAATATATCACCATTTAGAAGAGTAATAGCACTACTTTCCTAAACTAGCCATAGGTTTTGAGGTCTGGTACATGTCTGCTACGGGTTAGCATACATGCTAGGGGTAAGGGGTTTGTTCAATTATGAGGAATAGTAATTGTAACGCTTGACATAGCAAACAGCAATATGGTCTACATCTATGATCTAATGGCCTAAACCAGAGGAAATAGCAGAAACCGTAAAAGTTTTAAATGGGATTTTTTGGCTGCCTGCAGATGGCGCTCTAAAGCAGAGCAGTTCAGCTGTGTGACAGCATGTGTCAATCCTGAACCAGCAATAGGACAGCTTCAAGAAAAACTTCAAGTCATGGCAAGTGTAGCTTTGACAAAAATTATTTTGTTTTCTGTCTGTCAATCAATGTGACCCCAGGGGAAAATATGGTAACACTTTATTTCGATAGTCCACTTTAGACATTCTATTAACTGTAAGTAACTTTGCAACTACATGTCAACTAGCAGTTAGTCGAGTATTAGTAGACTGTCTGCTTAACACTTAAGACTATCTTCTAACACTTTCTTTGTCAACTTATTCTACTAACCCTAAACCTACCCTAACAGTCTACTCTGAGAGTTAGTAGACATGTAGTTGCAAATTAATGATAATTAGTTGACATGTAGTTGACATGTAGTTACAAAGTTACTTATAGTTAATAGAATGTCTAAAGTGGACTATCGAAATAAAGTGTAACCGAAAATATGATGTCCATTGAGATTTAGGCACTGGACAACATTAAAATAATGTTTGATGACACGGATCTGTTTAATTATTTTGGTGCTTTTTATGGTTCAGGTTAATTTAAATATGATTATGAACATCACAATGAACTTTTCATTTCCATTTAATTCTCTTTTCCATGTTTAATTAAAATGTCTATTGAAAAAGTGAAAAGGAGAAAGAATAAATTCGTTATGACAATTGTGATTTCATTTTAATATTCAAAATATATGTCTTTGTACAATATTGAAATATTTCAAGTAGGTACATTTTCATTTCATTTACAAAACCATTTGAAATATTTATTTTGTTTTACCCTATATTTAAAATATTCAGACAAAACATGACGCTGATATAAAATGAAACGTGACGAACAATGACAATTTTTCAAATCCAAGGCATTTGGGAAAACAAAACAACAACAACAACAAAATTATCAATAAAGAATTAATAAGTCAAATCCTTTCTTAAAGCATACATTCTGGTGTAATATTATTGCGAATCCTTAAAACGGATGTGCTAAAATAAGACAAAGATGTGGATGCAACACTTACACAAATCATAATTCATGCGAACGAAGCCGTGAGAGTGTGTATGTGTTTTAAGACATGATTAGAAGACTTTTAAGATTCCCATATAGGCACTATTTCCTCCATCAATTATTATAACTCTCAGTGACTAATTCTGTAATTGTACAATCTATTCATTTAGATTCATTATTTGTTTTTAAATAGGTAAAGTCTGAATCCAACTGCAGTGTAAGACTGTTACTCAAAGACAAACTGGGCCTACGGATAAAAAAAAACACAGGATTTATCGAATGATTCTAACAAATTAAACACAATGAAATGTATGTTTACAAGTCAGCACTATAAAATATATTCTAATATAATCTCATATTAATTGAAGAGCTAGTAGACAGCTTTAATCTATTATAAATTCAGGGCATCCATTATGCAGAAACTGGATATTTCTCTGATTCATAATAAGTGTTAGCTCCCATGAGGAAGGTGAAAAATATTTTAAAAACATGAAAAGTCTTTAAATGTGTGATTTTTTTTTCATAGGCTGTGAGTCCTCTGCTCGCCGTGCTTCATGTGTGTGTGACTGTTTGAGGTGGTTTGGTGTTTAAGTCCGAGGTAATGGCTGGTTAAAGCCATCTGATGTGCTGAAAAAGCCATTTTGGTCCAGTTTTGAACATGGAGAGGATTCCTGACTGTTTGAGCGTCACAGCTCCTCTGAATCCACGAGGACTTTTTGGGACTGTCCGGCGCCGTTGCGGTTTCAGCCAAAGACCAGATCTTTGGTTTCTGAGGAGGACTGCCATTATTTGAGGGCTCTTGTGCTGCCGGACTCTTTTTGATTTGGTCCTCCTCTCCCTCATCCGAGTTTGTGTCTTTCATAATATCGTTCATAAAACTCTTCTCAGCTCCAGCGTCATCATATTCCTCAGATGCATCAGAATCAGAAACTTTGGACACTGACTTTTCATCGTCCTGATAATCACAATCCTGCTTGCCTTCGATGTTTTCCGTGTCAATGTTCTCCAGGTCTATTTCCTCGTCCTCGTCCCTCTTGTCTCCGTCCTCATTGTCACTCGCATACACATTTCCTTCCTCGTCGGTTCTCGTTTTGGGAACCCAAGTCATTTTATTCTCTTTTTTCAGTCTTCTGCGGGCGTTGGCGAACCAGGTGGACACCTGGGTGAGGGTCATCTTGGTGATGATGGCCAGCATGATTTTTTCTCCTTTCGTGGGATAAGGGTTTTTCCGGTGTTCGCTGAGCCAGGCCTTCAGGGTGCTGGTGCTCTCGCGCGTGGCGTTCTTGGGTCGGGACGGATCACCAAACTGATACTGGTGACCGTACGGGTAGAAGGATGCGTGAGGAAACCCTGCATGCTGAATCCCAGGACTGTCTTTAAACTCGTACTGTGAGCCCTTAGACAGAAAGAAAAGCGAGTATATATGAGCACATGTGGTTCTGAGAGAAATGCATGCTTATTTACTGCTAAATCTGTTCAAATTCATTGGTGAAAGATATGCATAACACGAGGAAAGCATTTTATTGTCTTTTTTCAGTCTTCTTCTGGCGTTGGCGAACCAGGTGGACACCTGGGTGAGGGTCATCTTGGTGATGATGGCCAGCATGATTTTTTCTCCTTTCGTGGGATAAGGGTTTTTCCGGTGTTCGCTGAGCCAGGCCTTCAGGGTGCTGGTGCTCTCGCGCGTGGCGTTCTTGGGTCGGGACGGATCACCAAACTGATACTGGTGTCCGTACGGGTAGAAGGATGCGTGAGGAAACCCTGCATGCTGAATCCCAGGACTGTCTTTAAACTCGTACTGTGAGCCCTTAGACAGAAAGAAAAGCGAGTATATATGAGCACATGTGGTTCTGAGAGAAATGCATGCTTATTTACTGCTAAATCTGTTCAAATTCATTGGTGAAAGATATGCATAACACGAGGAAAGATAAAAAGAAAACAATGTTTAAGAAAAAAAGAATTTTTCAGTGTTTTATTAGTATCTTACACTGAAGAAACAATAACAGAAATATACATTTGTTACATTCTTTTTTGTTTCCTTAATGGGACCCTTAAAAATAACTTTTGCTATTTTAACTTAATGTAGTAAGGTTTTGAAAAATTACATTTTTCGAATTCCCCAAGGGCTCTTGGATTGCTTTTGAAGATTAAATAAAAAAACTATATATATATAACGATAGAATGTTCAGGTAGAATAAAAATGCATTTCAATACCTTTTATTAATTTGCATAAATAAAAAATAAACGTAATGAATTTGTGGACCTTGACAAACGTTCTCTTAGATCCAAAAAGCCTTTTGGTTCTCAATCTAAGCTATACTTTTCTTTAGGTTTATTAAGTACAAAGTATTATATGCGTTTTCAGTAGTGAGAAATATGCCATAAGGTAGCAACATTTTCCAATTGAAAGACATCCTAATTTTCTTAAAAATAAATTTGGTTTCTGGTTTTTATTTATTTTTTATTTTTTTAAAGCACCAGTAAATAGATGTGAAATAAATAACTAGAGAATCGAAAAAGGTACTTTTGGTACTTATACAAATAAACTTAAATTTTATTTTTAAGTAATGCAGTTAACAGGTCATTAGATATGAACAAAATGCGAACAATATTCATAAACTTTAAAAAATGCTTGTAAATGTAAATGATTATTATATTTTTCAACTCAAACATTTATCCTCCACGAACTTACCAGCTGATTGAGTATGGAGAGGTCGTTGGAGTAGGGCAGGAAAGCGCTGTATCCCTGCGTGCTGGCGAACGGAGCTCCGTACATGCTGGAGAGGACGCTGCAGAGAGAGCCCGACGCGTTCAGCTCCGCGCCGACGCGCGCACCGACCGCCGCGTGCCGCTCCGTGGAGTACAGCGGTCTGATGTACTTATAGCCGAGCTGCGGGATAGACATGCTGCTGCCAAAGGTCCGAGCGATGGGAAAGAATCACAGATCTCGCCTTTGACACGGAGGACTGAGAGGAAACTCACGGAGAGTCTCGCTGAGAGTTAAAGCCGCTCTCCGGTCTGAGGTGGACTGAGGTCACATTCAGATTGAGTGAGATTGTTCACAACACTCGTGTGATTGACATTTCTAGTGTCTCACAGGCCCCTCCCATCTCCGAAAACTCTCTCTCTCTCTCTCTTTTTCACACACACACACACACACACACACACAGTAATGTCAGTCGTCGTAATCATATCGAACTTTATTTTCACGCAACTGAATAGCCTATTATAACCCTGTTCCAAAACAGAAACAAGACTGCGTATGAGAAGAAACTAAAGAAATAAACTTCTATGCGTAACATGTGCCAGTAATTACCAAATCACCATAAAAATATTAATTACAATTTTAAAACATTCTGACTAAATTATTATGACAATAAAATGGGGAAATATTACGGCAATATGGTAATTGGGAATATGGGAAAAACATAGTAAAATAATAATAATAAAAATAGAAGAGCTTTCCTTATTCGTCATAATAAAAACAAATATTTCTGCAAACTGCGATGGATTATACAATATTTTTTTTGTTAACATTAAGACTAAATCAGAGAAACGAGAGATTCAATATTGAAATTCCAGGAACAGATTAAATAAATCCCGAAGAGACATATTGATGCTTTATTGTCCTCAGAAAACAGTGCTGAGATTACATCTCCATCGGATTATTATGAACACACCACAAATCTTATTTCACAGAATCGAATTCGCTTTATAAAAGAGTTTTTATCCGGCAAAGCAGATGATAATATCACTATTCATCGACGTGTGCTTAAATTAACACAGAATAAAACACAAGTCAGTGAAATAACTGCGTTTACGATGGTTGTTAATTTTAAAACTAAGAGAAATACAAAAAAATAATGATAATAATAAATAAATACAATTAAAATAATTCGAGTTTATATTCTGTTTACGAGATATTCATGATCATTTCACTGTTTGAAAAAACAAACCACGCATAACGTCGTAGTTTATATCTATACGTTTATAACAATATTAAAATCACAGTTTTGTCACAAAAACGCGCGCGCACACACACACACACACACACACACCACATACACACACACACACACGTCTGTCTATCTATCTATCTATCGCCTAATTGCAAATATTACACGTCTGTAAGATCAGGAGAAAATATAGACAGTGATTTCTAAATAAATAAATTAACAACAACAACAACAACAACAATAATAATACTACTACTTCTAACAACAATAATAATATAATACAGATATTTATTTTGCATTTTGGTGGCTCAACAACGAGTTGTAAAATAATTGTACTATCACGGTACTGGTTTTACCAAATCTTTTAAAGCAATACATATTATCCAGTCCAGGAGAGCTATTTAAACTTCTTCTTTTCACCAAAATCAAGGACCTAAATGATTACCAATATTGGTTTTCGAGAAATGTTGATTTGGCCGTTCCTCAAGCTGATGTATGAACATTTCCACTGAAGGAACCTCTGGAAAGCGCAATGAAAACACAACATATCAACACTCTCAGGACTTGTATTAACTTGCTCCAAACGCACCGAAGAATCGTCGGTGGATTTGGAGATTCAACCCTCTATCAAGAGCTCATCAGCAGCAGTCTCTTCAGCAGCGGCACTGATCACTGCAGACCTGCGGCGGACCGCGAGCCTCTAGAAGCAGTGCATAACCGAGGGGCTTCTGACGCTCCGGTTGTTTTAGCGAGTTTAGACGCGGCGCTCGACCTGTCACCAACGATTTGCACGCTGGAGCGAGTTGGTCGGGTGGCAACGAAAAAGAAATAGTGTTTGCAAATTATCTGAACATCCTAGCCTCCCATCTTTTGCACCTGCTTTATTTTAGCAGGCAATTGGCCGCAGTCTTGAGGAATCAATACTCCGTTCGCGCGTTTAGCCAAGAGAAACAGACTCCTTATGGCAGTCAAATGGATGACTTCACAGCCAGTTATTCTTAAGTAATAGATACATTGCGCTCAGCCACCCTGAAGAGACAGAAAACCCCCGTTTCCCCAACAGGAGCGTCGCGCGGCCGCGTAAAGGGTCACGTCACAGGTTAACGTAATGCACGCTCGCGCAGTTTGTTTTCCTGCGAAGTTTAGATAAGTAGCTGACCAATGAAGCTTGTAATTACAATATTCCAAAAAACTGGTCCCGGATCAGTATATAAATCTCTCCATCCAATTACAAGATGTAATATTTCTGCACTCAAGCTGGTAATGAGCTCTAATGCCTGTGCTGGAGTTAATCCCCCTCGGATGCAGCACAGATCAGATGTTGCCTCTGTAATTAGACCGGCAGAAAATCATTATTTCATGTTCAAATAGAAAATGAGGTTGGTGGGGAAGTTAATTTCTCTCTGCTCTGTCAAGCATGGACAAGAATTTAATGATTTAATTACAGTTGTAAGCTCTTTGGATCAGACTTAAATGGAGCCTAGGGTTTTTTTCTTTTTTCTTTACCCTTATTCGGCACAGTTGTGTAAAAGGCTATGGCGATTCAAAGCCTTTGACAGGAGCTCAGAGAGAGCAGAGATCTTTGTGAGCGCTTCTTATGTCAATATTAATTGCCTCGCTTGTTCAACAACTTAAGTAATACCTCTTCACCCTTGATGACAACGGTTGACAATTACAGGAAATAGGCTATATTTCAAGAATAGTGCACTCAAAATGACGTTTAAATGGTTAATGGTTTTCCTTCTTCTGTGGAAAACAATAGAAGATGTTTAGAAGAATGTCCAAGCTGCTCTTTTTCATACTATGAAGGTGAATGGAAACTCAGACTGTTGAGCTCCAAGATGATACAAAAGAAATAGCAAAGTGGAACTGAACTTGTGCACAAGTCTTGTCATACGTTTATGAAGAAGAGACAAAAATGTAAGTTGTTATTCGAAGTGTTGTTGATTTTATTTAAAACAAACAAAATTATCATTTTTTTTCGCTAATTGAAATAAAGCTGAAATAATATATTAGATGAAACACTTAAACTTATTAAAAACGTAAATGAAAATTAGAAATGTTGTCTTATGCAACTGATATAAAATAAGTTGAATTATTAAAACTTAAAAACTAAAACAAATAAATTAAAAGAAATATTAAAAACATGAATAAAAATGACAAAACATGTAACAAAATTACTAAAATTGAAATTAAATTTAAAATGATAACAAAAAAAAAGTAATAAATACTATATATAAATAATAGTAAAATAACACTGGCTATTCGCTGAAAATATTGCATCTGCCATTTTAATCTGCTTTCTTGTCTGTTTGAGAAGATTAAAAGTGAATGGCAACTTAAATTTAGGTCCTTCTGGAGCTTGATGGTCTCACTGATGTGATAGTTATATGGAAAAGAACTGCACAAATATTATTTAAAAATTATTTTGTTGTCAACAAAGTAGATTTCTTCTCTTTACAATCTCAAGTGTTTCTCCAGCACGTGAGATTGACTGGAGACTTCGGTAGCACTTTATTTTAGGGACCAATGCTCACCATTAACTAACATGCATATCACTAGCATATTGGCTGTTATTAGTTCTTATAAAGCACATATTAATGCCTTATTCTGCGTGACCATATTTTAGATCCCTTAATCCTATACCCATACTAAACTTAACAACTACCTTACTAGCTATTAAAAAGCAGCAAATTAAGAGTTTATTGAGGCAGAAGTCATAGTTAATGGTTAGTTAATAGTGAGAAAACTGGACCTAAAAAATAAAGTGTGATCTCTACACCAAAGTTGACAATCAAAAGTCAGAGATCACAGTCTTGACTGAATATGCAACTTTTCTCCTCAAATCATCTTTTAAGACCAAATTATCTCAGTGTTAATATAACGCTCTGTACTCTTACACCAACAGTATAGTCTGGTTTATGTTTGGTTTTATTCCCCTTAATTGGTAACAAAGCTAACACGTAAATGAAAGGTAATGGAAAACACTATCTTCTGAGCTATAAAAGAGCAACTTTTAAGCAATAAAAAGACACATTTCCAGGTTTTGTCAGTGTGTTTTCTTCCCCTCACTATTAAATGAAGGCCCTGTGTGACTTCACTGCCAGTGTATAATGCTGACTTTGTCCACAGTCCAGTGCGAATATGCAAGAGTAGATTTTAGTATGCAGAGGCTTTATGTGTCACTCAACATGACAGACCCCCCGTCTCTGCTCCATATTCAGAAAGACCCCTTGTTTCCCCTCCCTAGGAGAAGCTTGCATAGCAAAATGTGTTTTAAAGGATTAAATCCTTTATGAGTTAACAGCAAAAAATCTTCAGATGCCAACTAAACATTATCTAGCTCTCTGTGAGTGTTTATATACAGTATATTAATGGCGTTTACTAAGGCAAGTATCACTATACTGCTAATTTTTCGGGTATACTTTATACTATATTTATTCATTTATTTATTTAGACTGTGCAGTAGTTCCCTTGTTGCCTGCCTCTGTGTGAGTGTGTGTGCATGTGAAAGTGTGTGTTTGTTAGTAAATTAGTTGTGAGAGAGTGTGTGGTTTTAGGACACTGGTGAGATTTGCTCTGGCAAACAGTCATGTGTTTGCCTGCGTTTCCGTGAGCTACACGTTCCTGCGAGATCTGTGTTTCCATATTCTGATTCTGGAATTGATTCTGATATTCTGATTCTGGAATTTTTTTATGTTATAGGGATATTAAAACAGCTATATGTACATTAAACTATAATTTTACATTTTCTGAAGAGAAAATTAATGGTGGTTTCCCACGCAAAACTCACCACCATGATACTATCCACCTTATTTTGCAACGTGGAAGTAAGGTTTTTTTCTCTGAATATGCAAGACTTCCGCTTCATTAGCCACTGTAGGTAAATAATAACAAAGTACAAACCACTGTGTTTGTGATTATGATAATGAATGAAAATAATATGATAACAAATCCCAGTTTGCAATATCAAGCAGAATAACTGGCTTTTTTTTTTGTACAGATAAAATAAATGGAAGTGAATGAAACCAGAAGTCTTGCACATTCCAGTTACAAATGGTTGTGCATGATCTTACGTCAAAAATGAGGTGGATAAGGTGGGATTTTTGAGTGCTTTCCAATGCATTGCTAAGTAGTTCCCAAGGTGTTCCGGGTGGTCGGTATATGAAAAGACACTGAAAATAAATGAAAAGACAATCAGAAATCTTTCTATGATATTCTGGTCTTCAGATACGGCTCAAGTACATCCTTCAATGTGAGTCTGTGGAGTTCTTTTTTTTTTTCTGTTTTATCGTCCATTATGAGAATGATAGTCACAGCGAAATTTTGTGGGCTGCACATGTCATACTAACAAGAAACTGAGCTGCATGTAGTTCCAACCACACAAATTTACAATGCTGTTTGCGAATGTTCATTGGAACTATTGTTTCGGGAATCACTGAATCATTGAATTTGTAGCCCTAGTTAGCTTACCGTGCTTTTTTGGAAACAAACCTCAGAAAAAAAAAGAGTTTGTTTAAATCACCAACCCAAGTAGAAGCAAGAGTAATAATAATGCTTTAGCCAACCGCCAAATACACGGTCATTTGAATATTAAAACATTACGATCACTAATCACCCCAGACTGCCACACCAGTCCAACCCTTTCAAAGCACCCAACACAATACGACATCCACCTCAATAGACACCGAACACGCATTGTAATGTAAAACATGCCGGGGACGAAAAAGGCAATTATTATTTTAAGAGAATGATTACAATCTGAAATGAAAGGACCTCTCTGGCCCGTTATTTCTATGAGGGGAAGATTAATCTTTTCCAATCTGTGGACAGGATAATCAGGACTGGCCCTCACACCTGGTCTTCCCGTGTGTGTGTGTGGCCGTGATGGAGAGAGTAGAGTAATTAATGACTCTCACCCCACGGCTGACAGTAATGGATTGGCTGCTATCAGGGCTGGCCATCCGTCAGTTTGTGGGAAAATATCACAGCGTCGCACTTTGATGGGATCGAGGGAGTCTTCATCAAATAGGGTTTTCAAGAGAAGTTATCTGGAGTCAGACTGATGGTGAGGGCTCCTCGGGGCAGGTTATGTTGGTCAGAGAGTTCTTAACAGCTAATCTCATCTATAAATGCCTTTGTGTTTGTGTGTTACAGTTCCATTTTATATAGGTTCAATACAGGTTAGGCTCTATGTACAGCATATGTGACATGTTGTCGATTACCACAGAAAATAATTTCAGCTCATCTCTAGATTTGTAAAAAGAAAACATTGCGTTTACAGTAAAACACTTACAATGGGGCAAGCACACCAAGGTAAATGTTAAAACACTCAACACATGTTAACATCAGGCTACTGTGATAAAATCGCTTACTATTTCCATTATAACCAATATTATATTATATCATCTCCTGACCATGGAAAGCCAGTAAACCTGGTAATTTTTGCATGAAAATAAAAGACAGACATAGACTTCCATTATAAATGCAGTTTTACAAACTGAGGATCGAGTCAAATATATATTTTTTGTGGTAAGTGACAGGATGCCAGAGATGTTGTTGATAGAGCTCAAGTTTTATTGAACCTGGAACATTCCTTTGACTCATATTCGGTATATCTATTATTTGAAATCTGATATATAATAATATCAACATGCAGACATCACACACTACGAGGCTCGCTAAATCGATTATTAATGTTAAATTATGCTTGAAAACTCAGAATATTTCCATTTTACTCTGATATAGTCTATATATCGCTCAAACTCTCATAAACATATACACAGTGAGGCGGAAGTATTAGCACAAATACATTAGAATATGAATAAGTGTGAGCACACCATTCTCCCTCAATAATGATTAATATTCATTCACGTTGCAGTCTTCAGATCAGGCTCACTACCCAACAATCCACAACTATTAATATTTAAATACTGGTTTTATTTAACAGCGATACTCTGCATGAGGGTGTTTATGGGTGTGATGCGGGAGATCTTGATAAGTTTCTCCTGGGAGCTGCACTTGAGCGGATACATTCTACCCGCCAGTGTCATCTGCAAAATCCAATTTAACACAAAGCAGTCTTATTTACAGAGAAGCCAAAGATAAACATACCTGAATGACTTTTGTCCAAAACCATTATGCTCATAAATTCAGCACTCAAACCCTTTTTTCTCGCTTTCTTACTTCTCTAGAATTTTGTGAGTGTTTGGAGCTTTGCCCTCATTTCAAATGTTGATTCACCAGTTGTGGTCTACTGGAACCTTTTTAGCTAACACACAAATTTAACATGATAACCAGCACTCGGTGTAACACAGAATATTTCCTCATTGGCATAGAAACAGAGGTATAGAAATGAGCAAAGATTGTCTATCAGAAGTCAGACATCAGCTCTGTTTCAAAACCTAGTGAACCAGTGGGAAGGTTCTTGGTTCTGGAAGGGTCTTATTGGCCGATACATGTCTAAAATACCTTCTTTTGACCATTCTTGTGGAGAATAGGATGTATCCTTCATGGAAAAAGCAATCCCAGAATACATTTTATGAAGCTCAGTGGAAAATTGGATTATGTTGATTACAATGCTACTACTTCAAGTATAGATGAAACTGTTAAATCACTGAAGAAAAAAAAACTGTATATATATATACAATAACCAGCCTAAAATGATTTGGTTTTTTTCTGGTTTCCACTGATCTAGCTGACTTAACCAGCTGAAAACAAGTTTAGCCAGGTTGGGAAACTTAAACAGACGATATCGTTTGCTGGTGTGGACGCTAATATCGTTATCAACAAAACAAAACCTTTATCTTATTGTGTTGTTAGCTTAGCAACATCAAATTACTAGAATTGACTGTAAAGGTTGGAATACACTACACAACTGCCCAGATTTTTGCCCCGATTTACAGTCTGTGGTGCATTTCCCAGAAGCATCGTTAGCCAACTATGGTCGCAAGTTCCGTCGTTACCAACATAGTTCAACGATTCGGTGTTTCCCAAAACCATAGTTCAAACGAACATTCGCAAACAGCGTCACAAACTTACGTGGTAGGAACTACAGCTCTCGACCTGTGGTTAGAAGCATAGTTTCTTGTTAGCAAGACATATGGACTTAAATAAATTATGCTCTTGGGCACAGTAAGCAAGCTAACATGCAGTACAATCTATATATTCAATTCAATTTCGATAAATTTTAGCGCATCCCCAATAAGCGCCGTTTTTGAAGAGTGCGCATGCAAGGGAACTCTGGAGTATGACATAAGTGATGAATCAAACATCAAATAAAGCAAAATGACAGGGAACAAAACATAGTAAATTAGTCATCAGGTGCCATTTTCAATACAGCAGCATCTCAGAAATCTCCAATCAATTAATTAGCAGTAGTTATTACTCCACCACATGCATGTGACGTCATTAAAAACGGCCCTAAATTGTTGAACTAATGTGGTTCAAATGACGGAGATGCGACCATGTTCGGGAAACAGTCATGACTGGCTAGTTAGTTTCCACAACAATACATCGCACTATGGTGGTTAATCAGTGAGTTATGTCGTTGTGCGGGAAACGCACCCCTGGACGAGTCAATGCTAGTTGCTGAAAGATAGTGTATAATGGGCACAGACTCAGATTTTGTAGCTTCAGACTATGATTTCATCTAGTCAGAGAATAATGTTTCGGAATCTGGAACGGCTTGAAAGTCTGGTAGTCTGTGATCCTCAGCCGTTTAGTATATTTTGCCCAGTGTTTCCTCTGTAACCATTTACAAAGTGTGTTAAAATCTGTTCAGATTTTAAAAGTTGTGTAGTGAATTTCAGGCTTAAATAGAATTTCCAATGCAATGTTTGTACCGTTTGTGTGGTGCGCAAAGTTCCAAATCAGTCACTTATGAGGTTTCATTTCAGTTAGGATTCTGCCTTAAGCCCAAGGTATGATTTGGTTTTTACGTGTACGTGAGGGTCTGCGTACAGTGCGTGTGACACAAATTTCACCACCAGAATAGTACGCGCACCACCCAATTTTTGTAACCGTGCATACTTTGTACGCCTTTGTCGCACATGCGCATTGACTTGGTTTTGCACAAATCAGTTGTTCCACAAGTTGGCAGCACTGGCCCAGGCTGTAGTCTCACAGTAGAAAACGAAACTAAAGACACATAACAACAACAACAAAATACTGGAGACTGCAAAAACAACAGATACCCACATTGACAAGTGCTTGTGTGAGGGGTTATGAGATAGCAGTAAATTTAGTTTAAAAGAATACAAAGACATTTGTATTGGTCATTACTTCTGGAGAAAAACAGTGCAGATACTGGACTAATATGAAACTTTCTAGAGTGCATGTGTCGACAGCCTGCGTTCATGCATGCTATCAAATGGAGTATACTTTGAAATGTTACGCGTTCAACTGTATGCATACTCTAGCGTACGCAAAAAAACTATAGTATAGCCAAAAAAAGTATAGCCTACTTTGGACTTTACACAGCAACTGCCTATGTAGACACTTAGAAAGCAAGAAAGCTTGCTAGGCTGTGAAACAGAGCTATCATCTGTCTTCATGCACCTCTTTACTCACGCTATGAGCTGATTAGCCGATTTATTTTTGTATGCTAACAGGACGCCAGCAATGCCTCCCCTGTCATGTAGAGTCTAGCTAACAGGCTCTATAAGAATCTCATAATGTTTTATACGCACGACGGACGAATGGCCACAATTACCATTTTACACGTCACTTCATGACGATTGGTCCGTAGATCCGACTAGCTCTAGCTACTGATATGGATTCGCCTGCCCCTTCTCCAGCACATTTACATACAAATTGAGGATTTTATATTTATTTATTCTTATTAATCAGCCCCATGGCAGGAATCACACAGTGGTGCTCCATCAGTGTTTAAATACATCTCTGTGACATTTGTCCCCTGCTTTAGCATGATAGGGCCGAGCGGGTGGATAATGTAGCCGTGATTACTTTTTCCATTGAGAGGACAAACGCTTTAATTTTTCCTGTCATCTTGAATAAGTGTTAAAGAGGGTTTAGGGCCTTCACTGTGTGCTCAATATGCAAAAGGAGTGGAACGCGGAGATGGGTGTATTAAATAACCATTAGCAGCCAGGCTCGGATCCATTATGACAACCCGCCTCTTGAATGCATCACAGTGATTTGGGTTGAGAGGAATCCACGCTTGGGGCTTGCAGTCCACTTTCTTTCTTTTTTTTGGTGCAGCATTAATGTATCATCGCTTAAACAGCCGGCATTGGTATGGTAATTTTGTGTGGTGCAGATAAGGGTGAGCTTGTTATAACTGGGGTCTCAGTTTTACCGAGATTGCCAGTTGGAGGGGAATCTAAATCTGTGGTAGACCTGTGGATCTGTGTTCTTGTAATTTCATGCGTGTTTTTTTTGATTGATTGATCAGTAGTTCGTAAAGTAAGGTAGTCATCTTACTTTACCCAAAGTGTTTGGTTATGAATAGAGGATTTAAACACAATATTACATCATTCTGCATATGCAGTTTATGATATAAGAAGACCTCATACCACACTCATATTTATGATATTCTCACATCATATGTAAAACAAATATTTCAATTTGTGACGAATATTATATGGTTAAAAAATATATATATATTTTTCCCTCTCTGCTGAAAATAAACAAACAAACAATCAAATAAATTAATTAATGATATGTATTATTTATATTTCTTATATTTTATTTTATAACCAATCATATTTATTGCTATTTAATATATTATATTATAACTGTTTAGAAAAAAGTGTGCCACACATTTACTATAAGTAAATTGGTGCACAATCCATGTTTATGCTGATCACGCTGAGGCCACAATGGGTGGTCACCACCCACCCAAGCACATGTACCAGGACCTTGGTAGGACCTCTCTGAAAGTATGCATCATCTGGAAAGTGCATTTGGTCATCTGGTGTTCCTGTGGCTTAACTGGTACAGCATGATGATAGCAAGGTCAAGGTCAGGGGTTCAGTTCCCAGAGAATTGCATGGACTGATATATATCCTGAGAATATTCATTTTGGATAAAAGTTGTAAAATTTCTGACTAGAAAAGCTAAACTTGTCAAGACAACAGCTTGTTTGAAGGTTTTGAAGTCTTTGAAGTGTAAATCTTAAGTTTTAAAAGTAGCTTCCTCAATACTGATGAAGAGACAAAAGAAGAGAACAGAACAAAGAAGTATAGCTAGAAGATCACAACCAGTTAAATGAGCAGTCACTCCAGGAATGTGAGGTGGGCTTGTCAGAGCCAGGTGCTTTGGTCTAAGAGTCAGCTGAGAACAGCAAACCTTGTTTGTGTTTTTAACACATCACAGGGAGACCTCCTTGACCCAACTTCCCTCCATTTCTGAAAGGAAACAGCTCTCAAATACATTGATGTGTAAAACTGCAACAAGGAAAAGCAGTGGCATGATATCCTGTAATTTGCTGTCACTGTTTTTTGTATTTCATGTTCTCAATAAATTCTGTGAGCATTCCAAAGTACGGAGGCATCATCCAGTCAGATCGTCTTATGCAAATAGCCTACCTCAGGCGCTAGCCAATTGCGGTCCAATGTAATTGGTTGTTGTCACTATAACGATCGCGTCAGCGCCAAGCTTCAGACACACCCTCCGTCAAGCATTGATGCCGACGCCCTGTGTGAATCTAGCATTAGAGAGTTGTCCTCTTTTAAAGACATTCATTTCCAACAAAGCTTAAAAAATGGGATGCCACAGGACTCGGTACTTGTTCCCCTTCTCTTGTCACACATACGTGTACTCCTATCACTGATACACAGCTCTAACTGTTGTTCTAGTATCAGGAAGAGCTACAAATGCGATGATCACATGCATCCCTAATCGGCAACAAAAAAGGTTTGAGTAATCAGATCACAAAACGCATTGTACCACATTTATGACTGTATTTAGCGCTGTCCACTTATCACGTTACCTGAGATAGATTATGGTACCATGAATAAACACACATTTGATTTGGCATGTTAAGAGATAGCTGTAGTGTTTACTGCTTCAGCTAACCAATTCCACATTCATTTGTAACAATTGCCACTCTAATCCAATTCCTAATCTCAGCTATCCTAAACTAGAAAACCGATCTCTGATCTGTGTGAAAGGCCTGTCTCCAAATGTGGGGATCTGTGCCTATTGAGAGTCAAGGCAGTCTAATCCTATTAAGAGAGATAGAGAAGGGGAGAGATCCTTTTTGAAAATGGCAGCAAAAAGAGCTGTAGAGATGACTACTACCATCACATTTCTGCTGGGTTTAAATCCAACAGAGAAATCTCACTTTATAAGAAGAATAACAAATCATACTTCACTGTGCTTAACCAGTACAGAAATTTGGTTTAAAATGTTGCATCATGAAACCACAGTCATAAAATAATACGCCCTCCTAGAGAATTTGAGTGAATATATTCACTGTGCTATAGCTACCATTTCAAAAAAACAAAGGCTTAATTGAATTCAAAGGAGATTTACTCTTGGCCTCCTGCAGTTTAGATGAACCTCAGTGGTGCTGTGGTAACCCAAACCTGAGCAGTCCCCCGGACCAGATGCCCATGTGGCCAGATCTCAGGATCCCTCTTGGCCTGGAAAAGGTAAAATCTTCAAAGGCGTTGGTTCGACTCCTTCATTATGGCTCCAGAAGGAGTCTCAGATAGAGCTAATCATCAAATTAACTTCTATTATATGACCTCCTGAAGTGCACCCCCATTGGTTAAGCTCAAGGTGTGCTTCACCATCTAGAATAACAGCAACTTTCAAACATTTTTGTTACAAACTATTTTTTTGACAGCATGCTCATACTGAACAAAAGTGTGGTGGTAGATTTACAACTAAAAAGAGGTGGTGCGTATATCCAATTTTAAATGCCACAGTGACATCCTGTCCATTTCCTCTGTCTACTTACCACACAAAGACCTGCCTCTCAGTTCTAAAGTTTATTATTCAAATCCTGTGAGGATTTGTTATTGCAATTTTATTGTGTTAGATATGAATTATAGGAGATGCTAGCTGACCATGTGTGCATAGCAGTGTCTGTCACTGTGTAAATCTGCTTGACATATTTCCACCCGGATCAAATTTCAGTATTCCATCTGTGGTGAATTGGATGCAAATTATGGATATTTCATTTTTAGTGCTCATGCCGTAGCACATTACTTCAGATCAGTGACACTTAATTGTTTTGCTGGCATTTATAATTCTGTGTATCATACATTTACAATGTAGTTTCTTATAATACAGATCAGTTTTAAATATTTAGTAAATTATATTTTATTTAGTCTTAAGTCTTATATTATTATTTAACATTTTTCTTTTTAACTACGCTTAATATTTTTCTAAATATGTGCAATATATTCTTAAGTTTGGCTTAAATGTGTTTATATGGTTTTATCCTGTAATAGTATCCTATAATCTATATGACAATGTTATTAGTGGTCGACGAGACATCTAAAGTAAATGTTGAACAGTCATTTAATTCAACACCAATGACTCTTTCTAGGTTTTCAGTCACCGAACAGGATGTAATTCATATGCCTGGTAACGCCACACACAGATGATTCTTGTCACTTCCTCTCAGCAGTCTCACTCAAGTAGGAATCTGTCTAACCCTCTGCAGTCCCAGGTTGGACAAATTAAAGCTGATTAGCGAGATGTCGTGTTTGTGTTTTCGCCCTTAAGCTAAAGAGAGCGATACCTCATCTCTTATCAACAGTGTTTCTTTCTGTTGTTCAAACCACCTCCTCCGGTCAGCGTGGGCACGGCGGGAAAGACTGAGACTAACAGAGCCGTCCTTTGAATCGGTCCTGTCTCGCCAGCGGCGGTGTACATAAATTGCATTTTGGAGCACAGGTGCCCACACTGAGTGTGTATCGATGACCTGTTACCCAGGGTGCTCAAATTGAAGTGGGAGGGTTGTGATTAGAGAACGGCTCTTTTGTTGCTCCTTAAAAAGACAACAAGGGGGAGGTAACACAGCGCCGGGCCTTGGCCTAAGGCTCAGAACAGCATGGCGGCATAGACTAGTAGGAGATTATGAAGACTGAGAGGCGTGACTGCGGAGGGGCGGGATTAAATCAAGACGGTCTCCTGTGAGCTAACAGCCCATGGCGAAATCCTGCGGCTAACATGCTCAACTTCATGCACTCTGTAATTACCCACACTGTCTATGTTATGGGCTCGGTTTGTTCCCAATGAAAAGTTGAAAGTGTTTCCTCGCACTGTGATTTGTTACACTGATTCAAAACACAAAGAGTTGGAGGAGAAGTGTGCATGTTTGCGCAGGTAGTTCTCAGCTGTGCTGTACTAATCACTCTACATTTGACCCCAGGCTAAATCAGCAAGCTGATCCATTCATCAGAGTTCCAACCGAGATGGGAGCAGCCCAGCACTACTGGACATCTCAACATGTGACAGCAGAGGCTTCCTAACATACAGTTGACTAGATTCACACACCTACACACACAATAGATCATTATTTTGTGGGCAGCCTCAATTGTTATGCTCAAGCTTTGTTGTCCCAAAAGTGGCGGGGGTCAGGATTTACATGAACGTGCTCAACTGGATCATGCTGTCCGCGTACTCGGGTTAAAGTACATGCTCTCCCATTGACTGAGGGTCCAGTAGGTACCCCCACTCCATCTAGTTCCTATAGCTGGTCTCCAAAAAGTGACTTAACCCAATGTTGAGCCCATCACCAACACAAGTAACCCAAGACGCACTGCATAGGGTACAAGATGCATACAAACACCCTCAGGGTTCCTCATTTGGATGGTTCTCATGGGGTTTATTGCTCCAGTGGCTCATACCCACCCACGGAGGGTCAGAAAAGGGCTTCATGCTTCTACCCAGACTATACTCTGTCCTACCACCTCCACGGCATCATCTGCTGCTGCCATTAGCCTAATGACTACAGAAGAGCTACAGAGTAGACTGTGACTAATTCTGCTCCACCATTCAGCTGTGGGTGCAAATGGCCATTTTTACATCCATATGGGTCGACATCTGTGGAGTTTTTGAATATATATGTTAAACAAAGGGGAAGAGACTTAACGGAACCATAACACGATAAAAGAACAAGTAATACCACTATACTACTAAATCAACACTAGCATAATGCTTAAGTATTTTGAGAATTATTCTAGAATCTGCAAGACTTTGAGAGGTTCAAGAAGGATTTGGGTCCAGTAGATACTAAACAATTTCAGATTCCTGGTCTAGTGCCTCAGATTAATTCCTAAGAAATGCAAGTACCAGAGAAATATATACATTTGACTTCGTAATTGTTGGTCAAGCTAATAAAGAGCAATCACAAATAAGGTTAAAACTCAGAACTTCTCAAAGCGCAATGTCCCATTCAAACTCACATTTACTCTCTTTAGCAGGAGATAATTATCATATTAAACGTTTTGAAAGACGTCAACATTCTTAGAGCAAGTCATTCATTGAAATGGTGACTCTGAATTGGAAGGATGCATTCATCTGGTTTGTAACACCTTTTGAAGTCGCTTTTCAGGTCATTAGCACATTTCCCATTCACCATGATACCCATTTTGGCACAACAAAGGCTGTTAATGAGTTAACGCCTCTGGTCCATTCTCTGTTTTTATACAGGCTGCTCCGAGGGGCCCGTAGACTGGGCCTCCATTGGCTGTCTGTCTTTTTATTGGCTATCATAACAACTCCCAGCTGTGGGAGGGGACGCTCGGGGTTTGAAGTTAACACAGACTGAGAGAGGTCATGCCAAAGTTGAGAGGTCAATGTATTGTTGTGCTGCCAGTGAGAAGTGTATTTAAGAGCCCATAAACAGTATTCAGCTCATTTGGCTAAGTAGCTGTCCCCACTAGTCTTTTGTGCTGGAGCATGCAGGTAGCCAATTACACCCAGAGCTCCTCAATAGAGTTAATTTTTAGTCTGCTTTGTGGCTAAGAGTCGCTCGATAGGCAAAACGGGCCAGTAATTGATGATCATTAAAGGTTGTAAAGCTGTTTGGGGTTTGGAGTGATCTGTGAATGAAGAAAGACATAACCTCTCTTCTCAGGAGGCCATTGTCAAAGCACAAATGAATGAAACCAATGCTGGCCTGACCTTCAGTTCGTGAAAGCTAGAAGATATTGGCATAATGAACTGGAAAAGACACAAATGCTGCAGAGTAAGAAATGCATATATACTTCAGGAAAACATTTTATTAATTAAGTATTTTATTAATAATATTAGCTGCTTGCTTTGTTCACAGTGAGGACTCATCCATATGCATTAATCTTATAAGCTTCAAACTCAAAAGAAAAGCCAAGACTGAGAGATAACCGTGACTTAAAATACTTTCTTATATATATATCATTCATTCATTAATATTATATTATGCACAATTACGTATGTTTTTAAATATATAGATTTGAAGTACACTACAAGTCCACATTCAGTCCAATTTAACACACTTCTTTTACATAAGGGTCCTCTCACATCCGTATTCCATTCTTCTCCACCTTTCCCTATTCCTTTCTTTTATTGTGTATTTCTGTCAAAGAGAACATGATCTCTCTCTACGGCAGCCTGTGAGGCATATTGTTCTTGCTTATGATCGAATTCACTCCCACATCTGCACCAGCCGGAAAATAAACATTTGCCAAGCGAAACAAGTCATTTAGCATGGGTGTAATTGATACAACAGGATTGCAACTACATAACTACACTCCAATCAGCGAGAATCAAATGTGTTCAAGTATGTTTTTTGGACCTCGATCTTTCTATTTCCATTTCAAGCAATTTTCTGGATCTCTCGCACTAAGGTTCCTGTGGGCCCTGCACCGGGTGGGCTTGAAAAACTGGTGCAACAGGGCTAACCTCTGCCCCTACTACCTAAACGACATATTAATCACAATGAAAAAGCTACTTTTTTTACCATTATGAGCTGACAGAGACAGTATCTATTTCCACACTCTCACTACTCGTCTCTCACCTCTTTGAAAAAAATCAATAAAATGAACCTAGAGAAGATATCACTTCATCTAAACACATTAATCAAAAACAGTGTTATCAGCGTACGTGCAGCTTTATTATGTAGATCTGATTAATGTCTTTGATAAAGAAAGGAGGAATTAATCACCGATCAGCTTTGACTGATCATGTTTTTTATTCGAAAGAATAAGAAGTGTGAGAATTTTTACACACACAAAAAAAGGTGTTTTTAATGTGTTGCTATGCCATAGGGTGTTGCCAAGATGTTCCTATGTGGTTGCTAGGGTAGGCCCATTCTAGATACTTCCAAAGTGACTTTTTGACCGCATACATGGTTCTAGTGACCCAGTTCTGATTTTTTTCCTCAGATCGGATATGACCCGCAAATGCATAAGCAGGAAATAAGCACATGGATTCCAATATTCTCAGATCGGTTTCAGGCCTCATTCATATGTGGAAATAAATCTGATATCAATCGGATACGTGTATTTGCATCTGCCATGTAAGCAGCCTGATTGGATATTCCCGTCAATACAAGTTGTACATCATTGAAAAAGTTGCCGCGGGTTAAAGTAATCTCCCAGCTCGGCCAAAATATTACTTTCATTTACAATAATAAATCTTAAAATTGGGCATTAGTAATTTGCTTTTCACGCCATCAGTTGCGTGCACACTCAAGCTCCGAGGATCTCCGGTTCTCAGCTCATTTTGAGTCAGACTTGTGAATTCACTGAATTGCAGTTTTGGGGAAAGTAACTTTAAGTTAAAGTAAGCCATGGAAATATTGTGTTATTCAATAAAAAAAGTAACTAATTGCGTTACTTGTTTACTTTTTATGGAAAGCAATACATACTTCTGTAATACTTTTTGTCACCTAAGCTGGGTTTGCTTATTCATTTTTAATAACAAAAAAACTCAAAAGTTATATTTTTGGCAACTATAAAGGTCCTTTCACACCAAAAGAGAAATTAAGAAGCCTCAGGCTGAAGGAAGTGCCTCTGCACCTCACTCCCAATTTCTCTCAGCATGGGGACAGGAGAGCTGTCAGTGAATAAATGGGAAAACAAAGTAACTTATTGTTACTTATTTGAAAAAGTAACTCAGATATTTTCTTGTAAATTAAAAAAGTAATGCGTCACTTTACTAGTTACTTGAAAAAGTCATCTGATTACGTAACTCGCGTTACTTGTAATGCATTACCCCGACACTGCTGAATTCTTAACTGGAGACTCGCTCTGAACGAATCGTTTGAATCAGTGAGTTGTTGACTCAAGAACAGCTGCAATCCGCTCAGTCAAATTCATGAAAAAATTATCCGGTGTGATTGCGAACCATCAATTTAAAGGGTTAGTTCACCCAAAAATGAAAATTAGCCCAATTACTCGCCCTCAAGTCATCCTAGGTGTATATGACTTTCTTCTTTCAGACGAATCCAGTCGGAGTTATATTAAAAATGGTCTTTGATCTTTCAAGCTGTTTAATGCCACTCAGCGGGTGTTGCAGTGCATCAGTCCAAAAGCAGTTAAATAAAATGTGCCCTTCCATAAAAAAAAGTGTCTCACACGGCTCCGGGGGGTGAACAAAGGCCTCCTGTAGCGAATCGATGCGTTTTTGTAAGAAAAATATCCATATTCAAAACGTAATAATCAATGTTTTATTAATCTGAGTGTACGTACCTCAGTTTTTAAGTGAAAAAATAAACATTATTTGTGGATAATTTTGTTAATATTAAATAAAATATGAAAAAAATTGCACTGTTTATCACACTACTGTGTTCTAATGTTTAACCAAGAAATTTGTTTTGAAAAGCTTTTACTTTGTACAAAAAAAAGAAAAAAAATTTTTATTTAACTTCTTTTGGACTGATGCATGCAACACCCGCTGAGTGGCTTTAAACAGCTTGAAAGATCAAAGACAATTTTTAATATAACTCCGACTAAAAGAAGAAAGTCATATACACCTAGGATGACTTGAGGGTGAGTAATTTATGGGCTAATTTTAATTTTGGGGTGAACTAACCCTTTAACAGGTTCTTTGAAAAGAATCAGCTCGTTCACGAACCAGAAATACTATCGCGTCTCGGAGTGGGTGATGATTTCTCCAGTTCAAAATAAAGAGGAACGACATGTTTTTAATAAATGTAGTGGAGTAAAACGTATTTGAGTTATTGTTTAAATGGGCCAGTTAAATAAATAAAGGGTACAGGGTATCTAGTGATCCTTGCCTTAGCATAATTGCTTTCTGTGAGTGCTTCTGCAAACCATGTGTACAGCAAGACATTGGATTTTAATTACACTTTGTGTACTTTTCTCTGCGTTCTTGTACTAAAGCACACCTGCAAATCTAGGGCAACACTCCCACATACAATTTACACTTTCTGTCTGATTTATCTGATATGCAGGTGAATATGGAGTGTGCTGGTATTGTGTTACTCTCGTGAGTCAGTGCTGTAAAGCTGCACTACAAAGTGTTGCTCAATCATTAATCATCTCCACACTGCTAATATCTATATTATAAAGGAATGTTGACTCACCTGCATTGGCCTGAGATAGAGCTTCAAAGTAAGAGGTCATTACGACTTATCAGTATCTGTTTGGAGATGCAAGAAAATGTTGTTGGTGTAGTTAGGTACACCACCCAAACAAGGCTCGGCTCAGTTATACAGGACTTCAGATAGGTTTGTTAGTCTCAAGTGGTTTTGGTTCGCTTGACAGATGGAGGATTAAGTGCTTATTGAGGGAATGACTCAGTTGGAATATGACTCTTTGAACTGATAAACTCTTGTTTTTGTGTGGGTCTGAGGTTATTTATACTATGTTTGTTCGCTACTAACGACAATAACAGTTTCCTGGTTACTGTGGAGATCTTTCCTTTTGATGAAAATGTTAATGACATTTTATTTTTGAATAAATTATGACATATCCATAACTGAAATATTCTGAAAAATATTCAAAATATTTCGATTTCTTTAATGATTAGTCATTGCATTATTGAGAGCTCTTCTGAAAGAGAAAATAAATAAAGAGAAATAGGTCTGCATTTGCTTTCTGTCTAGCGGGTATAATTAACATATTATACATTTCATTGTATACATATAATGAAGTTATTTTATTTGTGATTCTATGGGAAAGGTTGCTTTTTTTTTTTTTTTTTAACAGACTATGCTGATTTTAAATACACTTTACAGTTTAGCATATTTCTTCCCATATTCTTCTATGTATGAATAATAAAAATGAAATAAAGAAAATAAATGAACAAAGAAATAAATAATAAAAACAATATTACTTTTATATGAAAGAAGAATATATTAAGTTGTAAAACATTTATACAGAACTGTAGTATTTGTAACTTTTATATATATTCACTGCTTTGTATTGTAATATTGTATTCTAATATTAATATTTAACATAATGCTTAAAAATTAATGAAAATTGTGGAATGAATAAATCAAAAGTAACCCAGTCAAACACCAAAAATATAATTTTATTTTTATTTTTGTTAGTTTAGTTTAGTTTATTTGTGGGGTAAAATGTGACCTAGACATGGTTTTGTGAGATTCACGCTTTTCTCACACAGCAGCGCCACATATGTGGGGTTAAAGGACTTGCAGTTCTCCAGCGAAACATCTGATGACACACTGGGCGTTTCTCTAATGACTGTGTCAAGGTTGTCCCCATGACCTGAAGGGGGCTGGCCTGCTCCAAATTCACTGTAATTATCCAAACAAAGGCCAGGCCTAATTGTCCTGTAAAACAATCCAGCTGCCATTGAGCAGCAGCAGATCTTTTCTCTGGGCAGGGGTGATCCATCTTTGCGGTGTCGCTGGGACAGAAGGAGGGCTCTGACAGGTTAAGCCCTGATATATAGTCATGTATTGTGTTGTGCTTTGCAGACGGGAGCACAAAAGAAAAGTTAACCTGGATGACTCCATTATCACCGTTCTCTCGGCTCCATGGAGGATTTGGTGATAAAAACGTACTCTTACACAACGTTCCAGACATGAAATTGGACGCCAACACTGAATCCGTTATTGATGTCTGTCTGATGACACAAAGAAAGTGTGTAACTTTAGAGAAAAAACGATGGGGGGTTGGTGCGGGAATGAAACTGCTCGCACCAGAAGAGAACTTTAAGAAACTTTTCTCTTGAATGTCTTTTATAAGTTACAAGAA
This sequence comes from Sinocyclocheilus rhinocerous, assembly GCF_001515625.1. Lineage (NCBI taxonomy): Eukaryota > Metazoa > Chordata > Actinopteri > Cypriniformes > Cyprinidae > Sinocyclocheilus > Sinocyclocheilus rhinocerous. The sequence goes on along the minus strand of NW_015659563.1, from coordinate 988,288 downwards.
AACAGCCATTATTGTTGTCAAAATTGCCAACATTTTGTCAAAATTGACCCTATTTACTTGCTTAATAAATCCCCTTGTTATTATTATGCTTACATGTATATTTTTATAAGTGAAATCACTTATCAGTCAGCTGTCTGTTGGTCAATGCAGTGCTTGACCAACTTGAACCTGTTGCCAAATATGAAGGGAAATATTTCGCCCTCATGCGAATTTCACAATCACATGGATTCCTCACTGGATTTCTCCCTCAAAAAATGTGCTGACCAACTGTAAAGACTTCATTATTGATTTGACATATTGATGTAATCTTAATCTTGAAGATTTCTTTCTTTCCCCATTTCAGTCAATATAAGCTAAACTTCCATGATTAAAGAAAATCTCTCTGGGACATTACCAAGATCTAAGGTTTAATCTATTTTATGATATATGTATACCACACACACGCACACACACACACACACACACACATACACATACACATACACATACACATACACATACACATACACATACACATACACATACACATACACATACACATACACATACACATACACATACACATACACATACACATACACATACACACACACACACACGCACACACACACACACGTTTACTTAGCTATCTAAATGGGGACATTCCATAGGCGTAATGGTTTTTCTACTGTACAAACTGTATATTCTATCAACCCTACACCAACCCTACACCTAAACCTACCCCTCACAGGAAACTTTCTGCATTTTTACAATTTAAAAAAAAACTTGTTTAGGTTTAGCTCACTTTTGGGTACAAGTTTGTCCCCAAAATATGGTTAAGTAGGTACACACACACACACACACACACAATTTGTGTCCTCATATGTCACACATACACGCACACACTCACACCCTACATAATTCCCCATCTGTGTGCTTTAATGTCACATTTTGGATGTTAAATGTGATGAATGATTGATTAAATTGCCATAATTGATTATGATCAATTATGAGATACCAGCACACAGTCCAGTACATCTAAGGGTCTTTACTTGAGTTTAAAGGCTTTTACCAACTTTGCATGTCTGAAATGTTTGCTTTCGCTAGAAAAGTTGTTGGCACACACTTGTTTGTGAGTGTGTGTTCCCATTTCTTTTCAAATATTACCCAAGAGCCTCTTTGTCTGTGTGCGCCTTGCCAGAGGTGGCAGAGATGCAGGATCTAAATCTTGACCTAAACAATCGGCCTGAGGCAGGTGTGAGTGATTGATATTGACGGAGAATGGAGTGAGAGATGCTTGACCTCCCAGCAGTCCTGCTCTTTTAATTGACAGAGAGAACCAGACAGGGGCCAAGGGTCTTAAGTAAGTAAATTGACCACAGATGATGTACTAAATCCTTGTGAATACTAATGTCAAATTAGTACATTTTAGTATCTTTATGTACATTTTAAATCATTGTTTTATTGTCATGCTTTAAGGAAGTATTTTAATGTGTTGACAAACATACTAAAGCACATGTAAAGCACTTGATTATAAATTTTAACTGTAGAATTTATTTGATATTCCGTCAAAAGTTAATAGAACTTCAGCTTCATCATTACAAATGTTTAATTGCAAATATATTACAGAAATGACATTACAGTATATTTAGTTTATCATAAATGTTTGTCAGTACACTCAGCAGTACACTTTAATTGAAAAACAACAAAAGCACTTATGAAATTACATATAAGGATCTACTTAACTCCACGTAAGTGGTCAAAACTGATTAATTATACATTTAAACTATTATACATTTTCATTTAATTGCAAATGACGTGCATTTAAGCATTCAAGAACATTATTTTCAGGTCATATTTAAGCATATATTTTGATGTATATTATTTTCATAATAAGTAATCTTTTAAAAGTATGCTCAAGTGTAGTTTTTCACAAGGGGAATGCTGATTATGGACAAATTGCTGCAGGGCACTATATTATGGTCATTACAAGATAGTTTTGTCATTGATATTAATGTAACAGGAAACGTAAACGTCTGAGTTCTGTTTTAAGCAGTTCCAGCCAAAAACATATTCCAGACACCAGTTTTTTTTGTTACACCTGAACACCTAAGGACACATTTTGACACCAGATCGTAATTCTAACCAGCAACAGATATTATGATGTCACAAGCAGTGTTTTGATATTATAATTTTCTTATTCATCTGAGGAAAAAAAAAATTCAAGAGAGTTATCCAATCTTCTTGTATTGCATTTTCTAACTATATTCTCAATGTCATTCAGACGTAATGAATGTTCACACAGGGACATGCGCTGAGTTTTCCCGGACGGCTCTGGGAATGTCACACCGCTGCAGGAGATCCAGACTGTATACATTCACTAAAGATCGATAGACTTTGATGAATCTTTAGCAATCTACATACTGAGATTCAGAGAGTTTGAATTCTTTTCTACAAAACAGTGACCTACAGTCACTGTAATGTCTTCCATTGTTTTGTTTTTTCTCATTCCAGAGAGTGTTTTCATAGCTGTATGTCTCCCATACAACCCATTGGTCCGTTCTGAGTGTCAGCTTTATGCACACATGCAGCTTTCTCACATGACAGCCGCTAGCTGGACATCGCCTGCGAGAGTTGGTCTGATAGTTAGAAATACTGCAGCTAGTGTCCAAACAAAGACAAAGGCCTGAGATGCACCACAGATGGACAGAAGCATTACTCTAGGTGTTGTGTTAATTGGGGTGAATATGAAGAGAAAGCGGGAGAGACTGTTTTGGTAATTCTGACAAGTAAATGCAAGATTAACAGCAATGATGTTTTGGTTCAGTTGGTCATGCAAATTCACTATGCTGCTTGGTTAAGAGTGACTGCTGTCTCTTACAATGCTACACTATTGACTATTTTTTCGCTAACGTGTCTGCACTTTTGCTACATACTTTTTGGTAATTCTGACAAGTAAATGCAAGATTAACAGCAATGATGTTTTGGTTCAGTTGGTCATGCAAATTCACTATGCTGAGCCAAAGAAAGCTGCTTGGTTAAGAGTGACTGCTGTCTCTTACATTGCTACACTATTGACTATTTTTTCGCTAACGTGTCTGCACTTTTGCTACATACCTAAAAGCATTGTGCCATTTTGTATGTACTTTTAGTGAGTAGAAGAGGTAGGCAAATCCTGGTGCTCCCACTGAATTTAATTTATAAAACAGTGACATACATATTTTTTTATTAAACTATAAATAAATGTAGCAATTTAATAAACTGTGCCGTTAGTTGTCCATATACACAAAAAGTTTACACAATATTCCAAAAAAATTGCATAATTAAAAAAAAAAGTATTTATTACAGAAATAATAAACTTTAAAATAATATACTTAACTGCAAACTGAATGTATTGTTTTCAGACACTTTATTGGACCCCTTAACTGTCACCGTCCCACCTGTGGGACGTTTGGCACTCTTTTTTTTGTTGTTGTCCTTTTTCTCTATGAAATTCTTTAGTAATCATCATAAATTATATATCATTTGAAAGCTTAGAAGCCCAAGATTCATCCTGTGAAAACCATTTTGAAATCGGACATTGCGTTACCACGGAAATTGTACTTTAAAATCTTTTGGTGGTCTCCTCCCCCTTAGTGGGCGGTGTCAAGTGTCATATTACCAAATGTATTACGGTATTTTACAATCAAACCTTTTTATAATCTTGACAAAAAACATATCATTGGAA